>NW_026688143.1:1863854-2163854 GCF_030445035.2 Dasypus novemcinctus
AAGAGTGTATTTCTCAGAGAGGGTCTGTACAGTGTTTGAGCATGGAGCAGGTAGAGTAAAGGGCCCAGGACTACCGCGCCTCCAGCTCGCGGGCTTGCGCAGAGGGAGCACGCCTACCCAGGAGGGAGTCGGGGGTGGCGTGTAGTCCCGCGCGGAGCTTTTCGGCGTGGCGCCTAGGTGTTCCCGGCCCAAGTGCGAGCGCGGTCCCGCTGGTCCCCATGCGCCTCCCGCAGGTTCTCAGGGCTGCAGTCGTGCGGTTCGTGGTCGCGGTAGGTGCGCTCGGGCGGTTCCTAGAAGGCGGCGGGGCAGTGGGGCAGCGGGGCAGCGGGGCAGCGGGGCAGCGGGGCAGCGGGGCAGGGGCGCCAGGGTAGCGCCAGTCTGCGGTGGGCCACGCTGAGCGTCCCGCGCGCAGCCCAAGGCGCGCTCAGGCGCTGGCGGCCTGCGGGGTCCTAGGCCGGGAGTCAGCCCCGGGGCCGCCCTGGATCCCCCCTCCCCTCCCCGGAGGCTCGCTGCCCGCCGGCAGGGGGAGGTCGTGCTCCCCGCCCTCCTCCCTTGACCTTCTGGTAACCCTGGAGCGCCCTGGCCCCGTCCTCCTGTGGCCGCGGGTCCCCCGGGGTCCTTGGCCGGCGAGCAGCTCTCCTTGGCCCGGGGCCAGGTGGCGGCTAGTCTGGCAGCTGCGGAGCCGGAGGTGCTGGGGGGTGGCCCGGGGGGTGGGCGGGGGTCGGGGCGGACGCCGGCGAGGCCTGCTCAGAAGGGCGACCTCTAGAGGACGTCCCCGGGGCGGACCAGGCACGGCACAACTCGGGCCCAGGCTCCTTTGTGTGCTGGGGAGGGGTCCCTTTAGCCCTGGGGTCCTCCGGAGTTCCTGGAGAACCAAGGTCAACCCTAGGGACAGCAGCCACCCCTTCCCCTTCCCTAAAACCAACTTTGGAGCTGTGCCACGGAGGCCTGCGCGCAGTAGGGCCACGGGGACCAGGCGTGAGCCTCCGCCAAGAAAAGCCTCCTGCCGGAGCATCGCGGGGGTCTCCGCGCAAACCCCCGCCTCTTGTGGAGCCGAGCGGGCAGCGTTTCTCAGGCAGCGCTGCGGCTTCTCGGTGGGGCCCCTCGGCTGCTGTGAGTGACCAGCCTCGTGGGCTCCCCGCCGGCCTTTTGCTATCAGGACAGCTTGGTCTCTGGATGCTGAGATCAGGGGTCCCGGCAGAAGAGGACGCCACAGGGACAGGCCCTTCTGGGGGTGGAGGGGCCTGGGCAGTCAGTAAAGCTGGCCACAGAGAATGAGTTAGGGGGGCCCCTCCTCTAGACGACTTTCTTTGCAAGAGTTTGAGAAGAGTTGGTGTGAATTCTTTAAATGTTTGGTAGAATTAGCATCTGGTCCTAGGCTTTCTTTGGTGGAAAGTTTTTGGCTATTGATTCCATCCCTTTTCTTGTTATAAGTTTACTAGAGCTTTCTCTTTCTACTTTAGTCAATTTAGGTAATTTGTGTATTTTCTGGAAAATTTTCCATTTCGTCTGAATGATCTAATTTATTGTGTTCATAGTATGAGCTTGTAACCCTTTTTATTTCTGTAAGATCTGTAGTGACATCGCCATTTTCATTTCTGATTTTAGTTATTTGTGCCTTTTCTGTTTTCCTTTGTGAGTCTACCTAATTGTGTTAATTTTATCGATTTTTAAAAAAAATAGCCACCCTTTTGTATTGTTTATTCTCAATTGTTTTTCTACTCTGTTCGTCTCTGCTTTAATCTTTGCTTCTGATAACTTTGGGTATACTTTGCTCTTCTTTTTCTACTTCAAGATATCAAGCAAGGTTCTTAATTTGATATCTTTCTTATTTTTTAATATAGGCATTCACAGCTATAAATTTCCATCTGAGTATCACCTTTGCTGAATCCTGTAAGTTATGATATGTTTTGTCTTGGTTTTATTCATCTCTAAGTATTTTCTGATTTCTTTTTTAAAAAAAATTATTGCATGTTATTTACCCATTCATATGTTGTTGGACACTTGGATTGCTTTTGGCATTTGTGAATAACGAACTGCTGCTATGAACATCAGTGTGCAAATACTTGTTCGAGTCCTTGCTTTCAAAACTTGTTTGTTTATATCTAGGAGTGTGTTTGTAGGTCAAATGGTAGTTGCTGTTTCTAAAAGCCTTTGTAAGAGAATATATCAGCTCCCTACTTCCATTTTTTTTTTTTTTCTGTAAAGTCTTAGAGGGTGCCATGGACATGTCTAAAACTAATGTTGCTAGTAATTTGATAAGAACTTGCTAATACATGTGAAGTTTCCTTAGCAAAGCCTAATAAAAGTATGTCATTTTATTTGTTATGTCTTTTTGCCACTTAGAGGTTTTAGAGTCATTAAATGAGATTTCAGGACTTGGGTACTTTGCTCAGCTTTGTAAGGCAGAAATTAAATGCCAAGTCCCTAGCTAGAAAGAAAGATTTTTCTGAATCCTGTTCTTCAATTGAACTGACACAAAAAACCTGTACCAAATCAGTGACAAAATGCTGAATCTGGATTTTTTGTGTATGCAATGTAAATAAAAATACATTACATGACATATACTGTTTTTTTCCCATCATGTCCTTTATTATTATTATATTTGGTTCTTTATTATTGAGTTTTGTTCACACTGGGATAAAATCTAAAGACATTTAGAGTTGATTTATATTCATAAGCACTTGCAGTTTAAGCCTGACAATATATTGATTTCATTTTTATTTCTTCAGATTTTCCGAGCAAATGAATTTATCCAGAAAACTTTCAAACATTTAAGTCAGTTAGATTAATTCGAGAAGTAACCAATATTGTCTTAATACTTGTCCTTTTGTGTTATGATAAATATCTAGGCTTTGCTAATAGAAATAAAATTTAGTCATTCCTACTTTAATAAAAAGTAGCTAGCACTTGATGAGACATCATAGTCAACCCTGGAACATTTTTAAATACTTTAAAGTGATTTATAGATTCAGTGCAATCCCAATAAAAATTCCAACAACTTTTTTTTGCTGAATTGGAAAAACCAATCATCAAATTTGTGTGGAAGGGTAAGGTTCCTCACTAGCAAAACTATCTTGAAAAAGAAAAATAAAGTTGCTTGACTCACTTCCCACTCTTAAAAATTTTTACAAAGCCATAGTAATCAAAACAGCATGGTACTGGCATAAGGAAAGACATACTGACCACTGAAATTGAATTGAGAGTTCAGATGTCAGCCCTCATATTTATGGCCAACTGATGGTCCACTCAATGGGAATATAATAGTTTCTCCAACAAATGGTCTTGGGAAAATGCAATGTCCATGTACAAAAAAGTGAAGGGTTGTTCCCTACTTCTCACCATATACAGCAATCAAATAAAAATGGAACAAACACCTAAATATAAGAACCAGAATTATATAGCTCTTAGAAGAAAACACAGGGAAGCAACTTCAGGATCTTGTGTTGGGCAATATTTTATTCACCTTTGTACACAAAGCAGAAGCAAAAATAGGAGAAAAAAGGAAGATAAATGGGACCTCCTCAAGCTTAAAACCTTTTGTGCCTCAAAGGATTTTACTCTGAAAGAAAAGACAACCTACACAATGGGAGAAAATATTTGGAAACCACATATTGGGTAAGGGTTTAATATCCAGTATATATAAAGAAATTCCACAATTTGACAATAAAAAGACACATGAGCCCATGGAAAAAAGGGCAAAAAGACTTGAACATACATTTTTCCAAGAAGAAATACAAACGTCCAGATAGCACATGAAAAATTCTCAGAAACATTAGCCATTAGGGAAATACAAATCAAAACACAATGTTTAGTCTTCTAATCCTTGGACATGAATGTCCTTCTGTTTATTTAGGTCCCTCTTGGTTTTTGTAGCAATGTTTTGTAATTTTGTGTGGACAAGTCCTTTACATTTTTGGTTCAATTTGTTCCTAGATATAACATTAATTAGTTGCTATTGTGAATGGGGTTTTTCTTGGTTTCTTCTTCTGATTATTAATTACTAGTATACAGAAACACTACTGAATTTTGAGTGTTATTCTTATACCCTGCCACTTAGTTGAATTCATTTACTAGTTCCAGTAGCTTTTCTTGTGTATTTTTCTGGGTTTGCTGTATATTGGATTATGTCATCTGCAAATAGGGTGTTATTTTTTCCTTTCCAGTTTTGATGTTTTTTATTTGTTTTTCTTGCCTAATTTCTGGCTAAACTTCCAGGACAGTGCTGAATGCCAGTGGTGGCAGTGTGTATCATTGTCTTTTCCTGACCTTAGAGGGAAAGCTTTTATTCTTTCACCTTAGAATATTTTGTTAGCTTTGGGTTTTTCATAGATGTCTTTTAACATATAGAGGAAGTCTCCTTATATTCCTTGTTTACTATATGTTTTTATCAAGAAGCAGTGCTGGGTTTTGTCAAATGCTTTTTCTGTATCAGTTGAGATGATCTTGTATTTTTCCTTTGTTGTTTTAATGTGGCATGTTCCATTTACTGATAACCTTATGTTCAGGTACTCTTACAAGCTTACAGTGAATCAAATCTGATCACAATGTATAATTCTTTTTATGTGCTTTTAGAATTGGTTTACTAGTATTTTGAGTTACTTTTCAGTTATATTCATAATATGTATTGATTTGTCATTTATTTTGCTATCTTTATCTGGTATTCCTATGAGGAATATAAATGTATGAACAGTAAAAATATAATGCCTTATGTAATTTTACTATCTTGTATATAAAAAATAACCATGAGGAATATGAATATATGCTTTGGCCTGACAGAATGAGTTAGGGAGTATTCCCTCCTATTCATTTTTTGGAATAGTTTGAGCAGGATAAGTATTATTGTTTGATAAAATTCCACTTTGAAGCCATCTGCTCCTTGGCTTCTCTGTGTTGGGAGAATCAACAAAGAAATAAATAAGAGGAGTCTCTTTGCCTTCTTTACCTAACCTGTATCTCTTTAACTTTCTTTACCTAACATTTCATCAGTACTGTGAGGAATAAATTTGTTAGAGAATCTCCTTATACCCTGAAGAGCTCTTAAAACCAATGGAAATTACCAAATCCAGTGTTGGCAGGAGCAAATTGGGGGCATTTGCCACCAAATAAAGGTGGGCCTGTCTACCATAATGGAGTGTAGAATCAATGTGGAAATCAGAATAGTCTGTCTTGCAGAGACCTATGGCTTGTTGATGATAGGGAACCAAAAAGTGATATAGACAGTCCATATAATAATTTCCTATTTGATATATGTAAGCAGAAGTATTGTAGTTCAGGTAAATAAAATCTTCCTTGAATCACACATACCCAAAGTCATGACCCCTCAATAAATATCCATACTTGAGAAAGTTTACAGATCCAAAATCCTTTGAATGAAGGATTTATATAATTCATCCCACCCTTCCTATAGGTAATTATGGCTTTTTACCAGGGTGTCTGTGCATTGGGGAAATGGAAATGCTCAGGCATTTTGGGTATTATTAAACACTGGCTCTGAACTGACATTAAATCTTGAACACCCAAAGTATTACTGGAGTCCATCAGTCAGGGTAGGAGCTTATGGACATCATGTGATTATTAAAATTTTAGACCAGTCTGTCCCAAAGTGGGTCTAGTGGGTCCCTATACCCATTCTTTGGTTATATCTCCAGTTCCAGAATGTAAAGTTGGAATAAGCATACTCAGCAACTGGCAGAATCTCCACATTGACTCCCTGATTTGTGGAGTGGGAGTTATTATGGTAGGAATGCCTTTAACAAGTAACATATTAAAACAAAAGAAATACCACATTCTTGGAGGGATTGCAGATGGCAGTGACCCCATGAAGGATTTGATGGATGCAGGGGTGGTGATTCTCATATTCCCATTCAACTCCCCTACTTAACCTGCACAGAAAACAAAGGGGTCTTGTAGGATTACAGTGGAATATCATAAGCTTAATCAGGTGGTGACTTCAATCATAGTTGCTGTTCCAGGTGTGATATCACTGCTTGAGACAATCAAGACGTTCCTAGGTATCCTGGTATGATGATTGAGCTGGCAAATACTTTATCTCAATACCTGTTAATAAAGACCAATAGCAACAGTTTTGTTTCAGCTGTCAAGGCCAGCAATATACCTCCATCATCTACCTCAGAGGTGTACTAACTCTTCCGCCCCATGGTATAATCTAGTCTGTGAGGACCTTGATCATCTTTCTCTTCCACAAGATACTGTAGTGTCCATTATATTGATAACATTGTGCTCACTGAACCTAGTAAAGCAGGAAGTACCAATTAGCTATAATTGTTGTTTAGTCATTTCTGGGTAAGAAATCTAACAGAAAATCTGGGTCCTTCCACCTTGGTTGAAATGTATAGGCATCCAATAATGTGGGACATGCAGAAATATCCTTTCTAAGGTGGACTTGGTTCTGACCATACCTACATCTACCTGATGAATTGCAGAAGTGAGGCTATAATCATAATGAGCCTTTTCCCCTTATTTTGTTATGAATATGTTTGTATATATACATAAAGCAAATATCTTTGTTTTATTTCTTCCCTTGTTTTTATACATTTGAATAACCTTATGTCATGGTATTTAAGTTGAACCATATCAAGGATAAGACTGAATATCACCCAAGGACTTTCATCTTCTTCTGGGGAAATGGTGAGTATGCATCTGATTGTATACAAGACAATTGATTTAGGTTAGGCAAAAGTACGGCTGTTACTGTGTTTATATAGAGATTAAGTACAGAATAAGGAGGGTGTGAGGAGGGTACCAAGAAGACATCAGATGGACTGCGATGGATAATTTCAAGCATCAGCTTGTCTAAATTACAGTGTCCATAGTCTTGTGAAACAAGCACTGGTCTGCTTGTTATGGTTAGTGTAGTTCTTAGATTTAAGTCGCTTTTCAGTTTATTTTTCTAGGGCTGATTACATTTACAACCAACAAAGGAAATTACCTTCACCACTAAGAGGCATCTCTTCATCCAATCAATTGGATGCCTTAAAGCAAGAACTGAGGATTTCAGAAGTCAGTAAGAATTTTTATCTCTATTTCAGTGAGTGTCCCCGTCCCTTTCCCGCCCAGTATTGGCAGCCGGTGCTGCCCCTCCTTCTCCCCTTCTCCGTCTTCCGCCTAGCCGTTATCTAGACAGCCCACACTTTCCCCTTCCCCTCCCTTGCTCCTAATCCCTTAGCCAGCTTACTGTCCAGTAACCGCCTACTGTCCAGTAACCGCCTACTGTCCAGTAACCACCTACTGTCCAGTAACCGTTTACGCAAGCAACAGCACCCGCCGGCATGAATCAAGTCCCTTTACTTATCCCTAGACCCTATAAAACCATGTCCCCTTCTACAATAAAGCAGACTTGTGCCCAGACCTCATCTCCGTGGTGTTCTTGCTTGCACCGCGCGTCCCCCGTGCCTGAGCGGAGAGAGCGAGGGCCCAACGGCTTCGTGCCAACCCCCCTCCTCTCCTTCGACCGTGAGGCAGCCCCCGTCCGGAGAGCCCACCCGGCCATCCGCGTTGACCCTCCCGGAGGCCCGCTGCTGACCACATTTTGTGCCCAATGTGGGTGGGGCCCACTCTCACGCCTACCCCCCACCCTTCACTTAAGGTAGGGACTCTTCGGCATCTTCCATTCAAACCAGAATGGGTGCTTCGCTCTCCTCCCGTCAGGTCCCACAGGTTCGGGCCCTGGCTGCCCTCCTGGAAACTAACCAGGTTAGAGTTTCCGTCCGCCAGCTTCAGCGCTACTGGGACTTACTTCTCCCGTTCAATCCCTGGCTCATCACCTGCCCGCTCTGGAGTCCTCAGACTTATGCCTGGCTAATCGAACGAGTAGCCTCAGCCATGGAACATGAGGGCCGGGTCTTTCCCCCCGGCCTCCTCCCTGCTCTTGTGGCCATTCGCGCTTGTTTGCAAGGCGTGCCTGCTCCCGAGGCCAAGGCCTTCCCGTGCGATACCGTGGATGAGTCAGGGGAAGGGCGCGGCCACCAAGACGGTGCTCCCCGGTAACGACTCCAATGCCGAATCGCTCTCGGCTCAGTTGGAGGCCGCGCTTGAGCTTGACCCCCCTTGCGCCGCTGATTCTGACTCCGACCAGGATGGCGCACTTCCGCCTTCTTCCTCACGAAACAAAGAAAAGCCCACCCAAGAGGGCACGCTTCCTCCTTCTTCCTCCCAAAAGAGGAAGAAGCCGCACTCCCCGCCCCTTCCTGCTTCTTCACGGAAGGACTATCCGCCATTGTACCCTCCCCTTCCTGCCTCGGCACCATCTTGCCCCTACCCGGAACCGGCATCATCTTGCCCTTACCCAGAACCGGAAGCGCTTCATCTGCCATCTTCTGATGACGACCTAGATGACGCATACGAGCGCCTGCTATCTTATGTGCCGCTGAATAGACACCCCCTCCCGCGCTCTAATAATGTTCTCTTTGAGCCCCCCACTGCTCCAATCGCTGATATGTATCCTCTAAATCCCAATCGTTCTCGAGCGAACCCCCAAATATGGGTTCCCTTCTCCCCGAAAGACGTGCAAACCCTCTGCAGCGCTATCCAAGAGGATGGTCTTGCCAGCCCCCATGCTCAAGACCTCCTTGAACATATGACCTTTGCCCGCTGTCTCCCCTATGACTGGATATCCCTCGCGAGAGGCATACTTCCCTCAGGGCAGTTTATTAACTGGCGCGCACATTTCGCTGCCGAGAACGAAAAACAAATCGCTGAGAATGCCCACAACGGCACCCGATATCCTGCCAATGCGTTCCTCGGACTGGGGCACTACACCATGCCACAGAGCTACGTCGCCCTCCCTCAAGGCTTCTACATCCAGCTAAGGCAGTGTGCCCTCCATGCCTTCCGCAACTGCGCCGCCTCCGTGCCTGAGCCACTCACCAGACTTTTCCAGAAACCAGAGGAACCGTTCTCCGACTTCATGGTGCGTGTCCAGGCTGCGGCCGAGCGCAAGGTCGTTGGCACGCAGGCCCAGACCTCCTTCATCAAGGACATTGTTCAGGAGGGCACAAACCCAACTTGCAAGGCTATCATCAGGCCGCTGAGAGACAAGTCCCTCCACAACTGGGTCCTCGCCTGCTCCGGAGTCAACGCCCAGGCCTCCGCCGTGGCCCAGGCTGTCCTCGCTGCTGTCTCAGCCTCCAACGAATGCTTCCGCTGTGGCGAACTCGGCCACTTCACTCGAGACTGCCCCAACAAGCCACGGCCACCGCCGGACGTGCCCAACATAGGCCATCCACCACGGCCTCCTTCCACTCCGTGCCCGCGGTGCGGAAAAGGATACCACTGGGCCCGCGACTGCCGTGTCCCTAACTCCAGCTGCAAGCCTTTAAACGGCCATGGGGGCAGGCCTCAGCCCTGCAACAAAGAGGCCGCAATGACTCAGCGCCCCCGCCCATGAAAGTACTCTGGTCTATTCCCATCGCACCCTCCACCAGGCCTCTTCTCTCTATCCAAGTCCTCAGCCGCTGGCTCACAGGGCTACTCAACACAGGAGCAGAAATTTCCTGCATCCCACTCTACCAGGCCGGGCACCTCCCTCTGACCGATGGCCCCCTAATGGTGGGAGCCACTGGCCAAGCGCCCTCCCAGCAAGTTGCCCAGGACGTCGTCTGGAGAGATGCAGAAGGTCGACAGGGAACCTTCCGCCCCCTCGTTCTGAAGGAAATCTCGCAAGTTCTTTGGGGCCGTGATATCCTGCATCAGTCGGGAGCCGTTCTCACTGCCACGCCACCACAGCTGCCCCCCCAATAGTTTCGGCCATTGCTCGCGTTCAACCTCCAGCACCCATTCCTCTGCAATGGGATACAGAGGAGCCCATTTGGGTGGAGCAATGGCCTTTCCCAATCCCTAAACTGGACATTCTTAAGGGGCTTGTCGATGAGCAGCTTCACGCGGGCCACATCGAGCCCTCCACCAGCCCATACAACTCGCCAATTTTCTTCATTCAAAAGAAGAACGGGAAGTCCCGTCTACTTCAAGACTTAAGAGAAATCAACAAACACATCAAGCCTATGGGATCGCCGCAGCCCGGCCTCCCCCACCCTACCGTGGTACCCCGGCATTGGTTTGTTGCAGTGATAGATATTAAAGACTGCTTTTTCTCCATCCCGTTGCACCCGGACGACCGACCGAAATTCGCCTTCACGGTTCCTCAGACCAACCATCGGGAACCGGCACTGCGATACCACTGGCGCGTTCTGCCTCAGGGCATGTGAAACAGCCCTGCCATTTGCCAGATGTATGTACGTGAAGCCATCCAGCCACTCGTGAAGTACGCTAACATCATCCACTATATGGACGACTTGCTCGTGGCCCATCCCTCAGAGTCAGGCCTGCACACAGTCCTGGAGCAACTGCTACACCACCTTCGAGACCTAGATCTCAAAGTCAATACACAGAAGCTAACAGTTCATCCACCCTACCAGTTCCTAGGGTTCTCCATCACTTCCACCGTTGCGCCCCAAACGCCACACATCAGAATTCCTGACCTGCTTACGCTCCTCGAATTACAACAACTCTGCGGACAGATCAATTGGTTGCGCCCAGCGCTGCCGCTTACCACAGAGCAACTCCAGCCCCTGTACCGGCTACTCTGCTCCAACGCTCTGCCATCATCCACACCCGGAAAGAGGATTCGCCTCACCAACGAGGCCAAAAATGCCCTAGCCCGGGTAAATAGAGCCATCGAACAGTGCCAACTCCAGCGACATGAGCCTGGGAAACTGTTGTTAGGCCTAGTCTTACCCACTCGGGGAACACCTACTGGCCTTCTTTGGCAAGACGGACCGCTCCTCTGGGTCCATATGGCAAAGAGCAAGCTCCGAAAGATTGGACCTCAAACCACCCTACTCATTCAGCTCGCCACCGCCCTAGTCACACAAGCCACCCATTATTATGGGTGCCCACCTGACACTATTGTGTGGCCCTTCACCACCGGGCAAGTCACCACCCTGCTACGCAGCTCCGTTGATATGCAAACTCTTATGGAGCTTTATCATGGCAACTTCGATAACCACTTTCCACAGCGTCGGTTACTGCAGGGCCTTCCCCTGCTAGAAATTGCCACCCCCGGCCATTTCCCTTTTCCGTCCAGCAAGCCTCTTCCAGACACCACCATCATCTTCACAGATGCCTCCAAGACTAAGTTTGCCGCCGTTGTCTTCGCACCCGGCAAGCACCAGCCACGTTCACATGTGCGCCTCCATCAATCCTCTGTGCAAGTGGCCGAACTGCGTGCTGTCATCTTAGCACTCCAAACCTATCCCCACTGTCCACTGAACATCTTTACAGACAGCCTCTACTGCCTACAAGTCTGCCAAGTCATCGCCTTTTCTGCGTTTTTTCCGCCCGACAACTCAGCGAGTAAAAGCATCAATGTCGCTCTCCTGGACCTTCAAGAGCTCATAGAGAACCGCCGACAGCCTTGGTTCATTGCTCACATCCGCAGCCATTCCGGCCTTCCTGGGCCCCTGGCCCACAGCAACCACCTTGCTGATCAGGCCGTTCACCTGCTTCCAGCCAAGACCACCGTCGCAGTCAGAGACCTCATCAATCAGGCCAAGCTGCTGCATGCCAGATTTCACTTCTCAGCAGCTAGCCTCCACAAACTCTTTCCAGACCTCCCAATCCATACCTGCAAACACCTTGTGCAGTCATGTCAAACGTGCACTCCATTGCTGCCCTTGGGGCTGCTCCAACCACAGGGAGTTAACCCTCGTGGGCTCCGCCCCAATTCCAGATGGCAACTGGACTTCACTCACGTCCCCCAGTTTGGCCGATGGAAATACCTCCACGTGGCCATCGACACCTTCTCCCATCTCTGCTATGCAACCGCGCTCACCGGAAAAACGGCCAAGCACGCCATCCAAGCACTCAGAGAATCTATTCTTTTCATGGGCGTTCCATGGGACATCAAGACAGACAACGGACCTGCCTACTGGAGTGCCTCCTTTGCCGAATTCCTCAAACTCTACGACATCACCCATCACTTCGGCATTCCCTACAATCTGCAGGGACAAGGCCTAGTAGAGCGTGCTCACCAGTCTCTCAAAACCCTCATTCTCAAGACATCTGCCGACCAGCCACGTCGCACCCCTCGCGACATCGTCACAGAGGCCCTGATCTGACACAACCTGATGACCTTCAATGCCCAAGGCTTTTCACTGGTCCACATGCACTGGGGGCCTATCTTCCGGCCCACCCCTGCACCGCTTGTCCTCTGGCGTGACCCGCAGACCACCCAATGGCATGGACCTGCCCCTCTCTTAGCCCAAGGATGGGGATTCGCCTGCGTTTTCCCTGAATCAGAGCCGCAGCCCATCTGGGTCCCAGGACGTCTCATCACGCCCCACACCACCAAGGCTTCCGCTAACGCTGACACCAATGATCCTCCTAACGAGTTGCCTACCTAACTTGCCTCCTTCCCATCGCTGTTTCCTTTGTAGTTTTCTCTCTTTCTTTTGTCTCCACAGATGATTCGCCGCAACGCGGGTAGTTCCGTTCTTCCCATTGCTCTCATCGTCATGCTTCCCTTCATCTCCTTGGCCATTGTCAACTCGGCCCATCAACGCTCCAATTGGACCCTCCAGCGCTGGCAAGAGGAAGCCTTCCTCATCATCAGAAAACTACTGCCCATGCCTGAATCCCCACCCCTGGCCCCAATAAGGTCCTCAATCCCCCCGCCTCCCCCCCTTCCAGCGGCACCCCCCCTCGTCCATCACTCCCCAGCTATGGCCCCCCCTACCAAATATTCCAGTCCCCTTCTCGTGTTAATCTATGCATCCTACTTATCTCTAAATACTTCTCAACCCAACCTCACCAAGAACTGTTGGCTCTGCCTCTCCCCCTCCCTTCCTATGAGCCTGTTGCCGTTAACTTCATGTTCAACGAATCCACTTCAGTAGCCCCAGCCGGGTGCGACTGGAACACTTCCTCCGTCCCCCTAACCCTTCAATCTGTTTCCTCCACAGGACGCTGTGTTCATTCTTGTCAAGGTTCCCACCCCTCCCTTAGTGCTTGCTCTAACTACTCCTCTCCCAGCGCTTCCGCCAAGTTCTTAATCCCCCTTAACACCTCCCAATGACTTTGCACCTCCACTGGGCTAACCCCCTGCCTCAATGTCGCCACCCTCAATGCTACCCATGAGACTTGCCTGCTCATCCTTCTCGCTCCTCGAGTCGTTTACCATTCTGACCACGAATTTTTCCGCCGCGTGCTGAGCAGACAAACCTCCCTCCACTTACAAAGGAGAGAGCCTGTCACCGCAGTCCTGACATTCGCTACCCTTCTAGGTATTGCAGGGGCAGGCACAGGGATCACCGCCCTTGCCACACAGTCCTCTGCCCTCTCCTCTCTCAGACAGGCCATCGACGAAGATATCACCTACCTTCAAAATGCTGTAAAACATCTAAAAAATTCTCTCAATTCTCTCTCTGAGGTAGTCCTCCAGAACCGCCGTGGCCTCGACCTCCTCCTCCTTAAGGAAGGGGGTCTCTGTGCCGCCCTTGGAGAGGAGTGCTGCGTATATGCCAACTCCACCGGCTTAGTCGAGGGCAACCTGAGAAAGGTCCAGGAGGGATTGGATAAGCGCCACAAAGAGCGAGAAAATGCGAATTATTTTTCCAGTGTTCTCCATACCCTCCTCCCATACCTCCTTCCATTTTTAGGCCCACTCATCATCATCATCTTAGCCCTCACTGTAGGACCCTGGGCCATCAAAAAAATAGTCCGCCTCGCCAAAGACCAAGCCAACGCAGTATTCAGCTCCTTTGTGCAGGTTCATTATCAACGCCTTGCCACTAAAGAGCCACCACCAAGCCACCTGCCGCACTCCTCCCGCCCCCGCCGCAAACACCGAACCACACGCCTGTAACCTCCTGTCTCCCTTTCCTCACTCATCTCCCTCCTTCTCCCCCAATCGGGCAAGGGGTTCAGGAACATCACGACCCCGTTTTGCTGGCAGAGCTCGGCGCGCGCCAGGCGCCGGCGCACACTGACCCCAGCAGCAGGCACATGCGTCCTGGCCAGATGCTGTGTCCTCTGCAGCTGAGAGCAGCTGGGAGGGCCCTCTGCTTCTCGCCGCCAGCTGATCTTTGTGGTCTCCCTCCTCCCCTCATCTTACCCCAGTACCCCGTCCCATACTGCCCCTGCTGCCACCAGTTCACCTTCCCCGAAGCACATACTTTTAAACAAAAGGGAGCAATTGTCCCCATCTCCTTCTCCTTCCCTCCCAGTATTGGCAGCCGGCACTGCCCCTCCTTCTCCCCTTCTCCGTCTTCCGCCTAGCCGTTATCTAGACAGCCCACACTTTCCCCTTCCCCTCCCTTGCTCCTAACCCCTTAGCCAGCTTACTGTCCAGTAACTGCCTACTGTCCAGTAACCGCCTACTGTCCAGTAACCATCTACGCAAGCAACAGCACCTGCCGGCACCAATCAAGTCCCTTTACGTATCCCTAGACCCTATAAAACCATGTCCCCTTCTACAATAAAGCAGACTTGTGCCCAGACCTCGTCTCCGTGGTGTTCTTGCTTGCACCGCGCGTCCCCCATGCCTGAGCGGAGAGAGCGAGGGCCCAACGGCTTCATGCTGACCCCCCTCCTCTCCTTTGACCGTGAGGCAGCCCCCATCTGGAGAGCCCGCCCGGCCATCCGCGTCAACCCTCCCAGAAGCCCACTGCTGACCACAAGTGAGCCCACTTCTAGGGAGTTAACAGGACCTTCACTGAGTTTTCAACATGTGGTCTGTCCTATGGAGTTCATACATGCCAATTTCCAGAGTTGGGTGAGCAAACTCCTATAATAAATACCTTAATATTTACATATATAATATATCATATTGTTTCTGTTTCTCTGGAGAACCCTAACAAATATACCAAGGAAGAAGATAGTGGAATGAAATGTTAAAAATATTTTCTTTAAAAAATACAGCCCATAATTTGCCATCCAGTGATATAATCTTTTAAAATTGGGAGGAGCATTAAATACATTATCAGGCAAACAAAACCTGAGACAGTTCATCACCAACAGAACTGCTTGTCAATAAATACTAAAATGTTTTTCATGGAGCTGGAAAATGATATAGGCCAGAAAATTGAATTAGTAAAAGTACAGGAACAGCATCATAGAAATAATAAATGTAGGTAAAATAAAGTATTTTATTCTTTATTAGTTGATATAAAATATAATTTTTGTTTAAATTCATAATATTAATCATAACAATGGATAATGATTATAGCATTTGTATAAATGAAATATGACAGCAGTACCACAGGCAATGGGGAGGAAGAATTCTGTTACATGGCCATGTACACGGTGGTGTCTCCTTTCTCCACTGGGTTCCATTGACTTCCTGCCTTCAGCTGCTTTCCATTTCTCCTTGCTGTGTCTGAATTTTAAAACAAAACATGTCCAAAATATACACAAGAATAATATACTGAAAACTACAAAACACTGATGAAATAAATATATAAATTAATGGGCAGTCTCAGCATGTCCAAGAATTGGGAGACTCACCATAGTAAATGTTCAGTCCTTCCCAAATTGATACAAGAAGTAATGTGATCCCTGTTAAATATCCATGATATTTTTCTGCTTGTGTAGAGAATATTATTCCAAAATTTATATGATTCATCAAGGGGCAAAATTCCTCTACATCAGTGGGCATGTGAAGTCAAAAACAAAACAAACAAAAAACAATTTATCTGCTAACAAAATACAATGGTGAAACAGGCATAGTAAAACATTCCCTTTCCAAAAGGGAAAAATTGGAGGGAGAAAGAGTTCACAGATACCAAATAAGTTGGAAAAACCAGCAGAGCAAATTCCATTAGATTTCAGGGTCTGGGAATACTCCCCTGTGGCTCAATGCTCTATCCTCACCTACCAAGGGTGGGTTCCCCACTCTCGAGCCTGAGGTGCTCCCTTTGGCCCAGACTCCTGCAGCCATGACTCTGGACTTGGAATCACTGTTCCTTCATTTCTTCCTGTCTCTCTCTCAGTCCTAGTGGGCAGTGTACCTGCTGGTGTACTATTCTCAAAAACTTTTCAGTCTCTTTGCAATTTATGGGAGTCCAAGTTATCAGAGAAGTGTTCCCCACAAATCTTGCCTGGATAATAGCATCTTTGTTCCTGGCTTCTCCTGAGATGCTTTATGGGATCCATGAGTCACACAGTTAATCTTTTTATAAAATTGTTGCCCATTCACACCTTTGACCCAGTCTCTCCAAAGCACATTATCTGAACAGGTTAAGAATATTCCAAATTGTCAAGTGCTGGTTCATATTAGGTTAGAAGTTCTTTCTTTAACTTATCTGTTTGCTCTCACACCTTACTAAAAGCAGCATGAAGAAACTAGGGCACTCCATATTTTACTTGGAAATCTCCTCAGTTAAATATCCACATCTATGCTTTGCAAGTTCTGCTTTGTACCCACAAAATGTAATTCAGCCATGCTCTCCTCTGCTTTATAATGAGAATAACCTTTCCTCCAGCACTTAATAACATGGGTCTAATTTCCATAAGAAGCCTCACCAGAAGCAGCTTTAACTTTTAATACTTTTAGCAATATTATTCTTATGATGATCTATGTATTCTCTAAGATGGTAGAAAGTTTCTCTGTCTCCTCACTTCCTTCTGATCCCTCAACAGGCATTGTAAGGCAAATCTAGGATTTTACCATCAAACACCTCAAAATTTCCTCTTCCCACCAAATCTTTGTTAGTTACCTGGGGCTGCCATTAAGGTGTGTCACAAAGTTAGTGGCTTTAAAACAGCAAAATATGTTATCTCACAGTATTGGAGGCTGGAGGTCCAAAACCAAGTTGTTAACAGGGCTATGCTCCCTGAGAAACCTTACCTCTTCCTAACTTCAAATGGTTTTCAGTCACCCTTTATTTTTCCTTGACTTGAAGTTGCAGACTTGATCACATGGGTATCTTCTCTCTGCCTGTGTCTGAGTACAATTTCCCCCTTCTTATAAGGACAACAGTCCTATTTGACTAATGCCCTCCCTATTTCAGTTTGGCATCAATTTCACATACTCAAATACCGTATATATAAAATGTGATTACATTCACAGAGCTTGAAGAGGGATAGCCATTAAACATATATTTTGGGGATACAATTCAATCCATCAGTTAATCAGTGATAAAAGGTTTTTGGTTTAGTGCAAGCAGGTAGTGAAGGCAAAGACATATTTGTAAACAGACTGACTAAGTGTTGAAAGTGTGACCCAATGATTGCAAATCAGCAAAGACTGTAAGAAATTATTTCCTTCACAATATTATGAAAAAAATATTGGAGTTGGTAGATTCACACTTTTTGAATACAAAAATAACTAAGTGTGGCAGTTTGATGATATTTATGAATTTCAAAAAGAGATATTGTTTTTAAACTGGTCTGTTTTTCTGGGTATGATATACTTTGTATTGAATTCAAAGACTTTTACATTTATTTGATTAAGTTAAGATTAGGGCTTTGATTCAATCATGTCTGTATGGCATGGTCCAGAGTTAAGTCCCTTTCCCTTTGGTGGGCCATATAAATGGACACTTACTCAAGAACACAGTAGAAAATGCAGCAGAGTAGAGAACTTAGTTTTGATGCTGGAGCTCTGGGGGCAGTAGGGGGCTCAGTAATTCGCCTGCAGAGACCAGAGCCCTGAGAAGCTGAGAAGGTCTGGGAAAAAAGGAGTACTCTAGCCTATAGCTGAGATCAAAAGAAGCTGGGACCATGGAGCCTTAAGAGGAAAGAGGAAGTCTGAACCCTTGCAGACATCACCCACTGTCTTGAAAATGACTTTGGGTGAGAAACCAACCTGGAGTTGGACTCTTTAGGACCTGGTAACTGTAAGCTTTTACTCCAAATAAATACCTTTTATAAAAGCCAATAGATTTCTGGTACTTTCCATCAGCACCCCTTTGGCTGACTGATATAATAAGGTACAGTAATCAAAATAGAAAGATATTCATACAGACCAATGGGATAGAATTGAGAGCCTAGAAATTAGCATATGCATTTATGGTCAACCTATTTTCAACGAAGTTATTAACAATACAATATTCAATGGGAATTAATGTCATTTTCAAGAAATGCTGCTGGAACACTTGGATATCCACATTCAAGGAAGGAAGTCAGATTTTTCTAGGCTTGTAATCTCATCATAGACAAAATTTACCTCAAATGAATCAAAGATATAAATAAGAGCTAAAATTAAAGATCTGTGAGAAGAGATAGTTCATGCTTTTCTTGTATATTTTTTGAGCACGCATCTAGTTCTGCATATTTGTGTTTCTTTCTAACATTTCCTGTAATTCAAGGAAGCTTCCAAAAGTCCTTATTACCAAAGTATTTCCTAAGTTTTTCTCTCCAGGCTTTATGATTATTCATCATTTCCCCCTAACTGTAATAGTTGGACCCATTCAGCAGTGGCTTGTTCACTTGTCTATGAATGTTGGTGAGGAATGCCCTCTGCTTAAACACTTTTCCACACTATAAAGCATATGAGTTAGGCAAATTGTGAGCTTACAAAACAATCTTGCATAATGTGCATAATTTCCAAACATCACCCTTCCACCAACACCTTATATTGTTGTGGAATATTTGTTATAGATTATGAAAGAACATGATCAGACTGTTCCCACTAAGTCCCATAGCATACACTTGGTATATTTTTCGTACACCCCTATTATTAATACTATATATTAGTACCGTATATATTTTTTCATCCCCAACCCCAGTAGGGCAGGGGGGATGTGGTTTCCCAGCTCCTCTGGACAACAGCAGGTGCTTTCAGCCCTCATGGACCAGATTGTTGGACACATCTCTGGCTTCATTCTCACCCTTGGCAGAGCAGGAGGAAGAAGGGTGAGCCCTCAGCCTCTCCAGGCATCTGCAGTCACTTGTGACTCACACAGACTAGATTGGTAGGGAGACCTGTGGATACATCTCTGCTCCCAATAGGATAGGAGGGGGGCAGTGTTTCCTCAACCTCAATGGGCAACTGTAAGTGCTTTCAGTCCACATGAAGTATATTGCTGGGCACTCCTGTGGTTCCATCCCTGCCCCTGACAAGGCAGAAGGGACAGTGACCCTCAGCCTATCCAGACAGCTGCAGCAGCTTTCAGCCTGCAGGGACTAGACTGTTGGACACATCTCTGATTCTATCCCTACCCTAATGGGGCAGAAGGAGAGACAGTGCACCCTCAGCCTCTCTGGGCAACCGTAAGTGACCCTCATTGTTTGAATATTTGCTTGGTTGATTTAAATCTTTGACTATTTTCTTGATTTCCACTGAAGTTCATTCTGATGTTTTGCTCATACTTCCAGTGTTTCTGTGGAGGAACAGGCTTTTGGAGGACCCTAATCTGCCTTTCTAAATTGTTGTCTCCCTAACCTATTCTCTAATCAGGTTTTTGACTTATGATTCAATATCTTTTCTTGTTGTAGTTCTGTTCATATTTTCTATTTAATTTTTGGTTTTATTTTATTTTTAAAGAAACTTTAGTTTACATAAATGTTACTTCAGAAATATAAGGGGTTTTCCTTATAGCTCACCCCATCTCCCTCCCACAGTCTCCAACATTAACATATTTCATTAGTGTGGTACATTTGTTATAATCGATATGCATTTATTGAAGCATTGCTACTAACCATGGATTATAGTTGAATCTTTTCTCTCTCCTTTTGAGTCAGTTTTGGAAGCTTGTGTGTTACTAGGAATTTGTCTATTTCATATAGATTTTCTATTTTGTTGATATACCATTATTTGTTTTCTTGTCTTATAGTCCTCATTATTTCTGTAAGGTCAGTAATCTCCCATTCATTTCTGACTTTAGGAATTAGAGTCTCCTACATTATTTTCTTGGCCATTCTAACTGAAAAATCTTCAATATTTTTTATATTTCCAAGGAATGAGTGTTTGAATTTGTTGATTCTCTCTATTCTTTTTCTGATTTCTTTTCTTCATATCCAGTCCAATTTTTATCATTTCCTGTCTTCTGCTAGTTTGGGATTACTTTTCTCACCTTTGGCCAGTTCCACAGAATGTGAAGTTCAGATATTTGCTTCATTCCATTTGTTTTAGTATCTTTTGTTTTTGTTTCCCTTCATCTCCAAGTATGTTTTCATCTTCCTTATGGATTCTTATTTTGTGAAATGTTTATTAAACAGTGGTTTTTTTTTAAATCTCACCATCTATTTGTGAATGGAATTTTACATAGAATATTTTTTGAAGAGAGTTGAAGTCTCCCACCAGGCAACCTTATGGGAATTTTTTCAGTTTTGCACAAGATAAGATAGTTGAAATAAACACACACAGACACTGGCAAAAACCCTTATATTTTCTTCAGACAGCTGGCCTTAGTAACATGACTAAAATGTCTGTCAGTCAGCTTCTGCATAACAATAACAAATTCTCACACATTTACTTATCATTTCTGTATTTGTGGAGTTCAGTTTACCTTGGCTGATGCAGTGGTATGTTAGTAACTATTATGTAAACATTCTTATATAGTTCTGTTTCTCTTGAGCATCTGAGTATAGACTTTTGCAGACTATTTCTCATGACACCCATTAGCCCCAGGGGAACACAAGACATGGGCAGATTTGAACCTTAGCTGAGGCATGGTATAAATTCTAGTTGAACCTGGGCTGAAAGAATGTTTGGGCAGCCAGAATAAAAAAACAATAAACTTGAAGATAGGATGATTGAAATTCTCCAGTCTGAAAGACAGGAAAAAAAAAATGAAGAAAGTATAAACAGAGTCTAAGGAACTTGTGAAAGCCCATCAGGTTTACTCAGGTATGTATTAGTGGAGTCCCAGAAGAAGAGAGAGAGAGCAAGGTGTGAAAAGAATATTTGAAGAAATAATAGCTGAAACCTTTTCAAATTTGAAAAAAAGAATAAAAAATCATGAGTATATGCATAAGGAAAGACATCAACACACCTGGGTTCCGGCACCATATGCTGGGAAAAAACAGCACTCACTGGGATGTAGAGACTGATGATTGCAGGCAGGAAGTTTAACTTCAGCCTACCCCTGGAAGGGGTAGTTAGGAATTTATACAGTACATTGAAAGGCAGGGAAATGTTTGTCCCTGGGGAGGGCCTTAGAGCTGAGTACAGCCTGAGGCCAATATGGACTGATTGTAAAAGCAAATTAAATCCCTTTTATGGCTAGTGGGTAGTGGGTTAGGAGGTAGGGTATTCTTGGAATGCAGGAGGGGTTGGTAGCACCTGGGCCTGGAAGGGGTGAAGGTCCTCATCTGCTCCACTCCTACTGTTACATGGCTCCTTTGTTCATTCTTAGGAGGAGATGGGCTGCCCCCAAGCACATAGGCATGGGGGAATTGAGTCGCAGCCTTATGACCTGTTACTCATTGCAAACCTTATAAGGGGAGCCTCTAACAGTAACACATTATAGTGAGTATAATTAATATTACTGATTTATAAAGATAATTGGGAGTGAAAGGGTAGGCTAGGGACATAAATGCCAGTTGAAAGTAAGCTCTAGTATAACCTAGGGCCTTATAACACAGTAAACTCAGTGGTGGATTATGACTGTAGTTAATGGTATAAATACAAGAATTTTTTTTTATTAACTAGAACAAATACATGTCATTCTTAAAAGGTGTTAAAATATGGTGATACATGGGAAAATACAACTAATATAACTTGTGGACTATAGGTTTTGGTAATATTTTAATATTCTTGCATCAGGGGCAAAGAACGTGCTATATCAATATTAAGGGCTAACAAAAGGGGAGTAAATGGGTATATGGCATTTTTCCTTTTGGAATGATGAAAGCATTCTAGAAATGGCAGCAAAATTCATTGATGAAACTGAGAGACACTGACTGTACACTTTGGATGGACTTTTCATGGTATGGGGCCATATAACATAGAGAACCCTGTGATGGTTGATGGACTGTGGTTTACAGTACAAATGTGAGAATATTCCTTCATGAATTATAACAAATGCCCAATACATGGTATTAATAGTAAGGTGACTTATGGAAATAAGATTCCAAATGTAAGCAATAGACTATAGGTAACAATATTTGCTATTTAGCCATCATTTAGATGATATTTTGTCATCATTTGTAACAAATGTTCTATAGCAAGCAAGGTCATGTGGTGATATATGGGAGTCCTGTATATTATGTATGATTGTTTTATACAACTGCACCTCTTTTAATTATAAAAAATAGCAATAAAATGTTATTATAAAGCTCAGTAAGCAAAACAGTATGACGATGCTGATGCAAGACAGACATATAGACCAATGGAATGGGAATTGAGACATTAGAAATCCAACCTTAATTTTATGGCCAACTGATTTTTGACAAAGGGGCAAAGACCACTCAATTGGAATGTAAATGTATGTTAAACAGATGATCATGGGAAAACTACATCTTCTTTTACAGAAAAAAAGAAGTATCCCTATTGCAGACATTATAAGATTAAGAACAAAAAATGAATTAAAGAATTAAATATAAGAGCCAGAACTATTAAACTCCTCTGAGAAGAAAATGTAGGGAAGAATCTTCAGAACATTGTTAGACAATGGTTTCTTGGACTTTATACCTTGAGCACAAGCAACAAATGAAAAAAGTAGATAAATGGGACCTTATAAAAATTAAAAGTTTTGTGCCTTAAAGGACTTTATGATGAAAATAAAATGACATCCTACACAATGGGAGAAAATATTGGGATATTTGCTCATGGATGTGTATATATACACACACACACAATGGAATATTATTCAGCTCTAAGAAGGAATGAAGTCCTGATACACATGACAACAGGGATGAACCTGGAAGACCGTTGAATGAAATAAGCCAGGCACAAAAGGACAAATAATGCATGATTTCATTGCTTTGAAACAATTAGAATAAGCAAGCTCATAGAGGCAGAGTATAGAATGTAGGTTATTAGGCAATGACTTGGGGATGGGGAATGTGAAGTTAAGGCTTAAAATGCACAAGGGACCTATTTGGAATGATGAAAATGTTTCAGTAATGGATGATGGTGACAATATTACAACTTTGTGAAAGTAATTACCAGCTCTGAAATATATATTTGATTTGAGATTAAAAGAGGAAATGTTAGAACTTAGGTATGGTAGCAGAATAAAAATTTAAAATGTATATATAAGGAACTACACTACAAAGTAAACCCTACATTAAACCATGGACTATAGTTAATAGTACAATTATAAAAATGTGCTAGCATCAATTGCATCAAATATTCTACACCAATGCAAGGCATTAGTACTAGGGTGGTATATGAGAATCCCATATTTTATGCATAGTTGTTCTGTAAACACACAGCTTCTTTAAAAAAGAAAAAAAATTGTAAAAAAAAATCCTAACAAAATTATTTACTAATGTAAGAAATTGAGATTCACATGAATTAGGATTTTAGAGAACTTGTGACCTCCACATAAGCATGGAAGTTTCTCAAAACTTAAAGACTTTTCTGATAGGATTCTTGGTGATAGTTATAAATTTGAACTATTTTGGTATTGTATAATGAATTCTATCAAATTTGGATGATGTGCAATGCTCTGTAAACCAATATTTTCCACTAGAAACTTCATGTATGAAAGCATGTATGAAGCACCCACTCAAATGCCTAAATTATCAATGATTATAATGAACAGTTTGAAAAATTCATTAATATAGTTACAGATTTCAAATTACAAGTCTTTAAGAAACTATCATTTGTTGAATTTTGATGTAGAATCACAAAAGAATAGTGATTGTTTTCTGAAAATGCTATTAAAATACTCCTTTCCTTTTGTAACTGTATTTTTGTGAACATTCCTTTTGTGTGAAGCCACATTTTCTTCATACCTTTTGACCAAAAAATCATGTTGCAAAGTTTGAAAGAAAAAAAAAAGATTTAGAATCCAACTCTCTTCTATTAATACAGACATTAAAGAGGTTTTTCAAAATGTAAAATTGGATTTCTACTTCCAAATATTTGACTTCTTATCTCCATTCTCCAAATGTCATGGCTGAATTTTATAATTATGTTGATTTTCTGTAGGGGTAAGTAGACTTCTATGTTTGAGCCTTCATTTCCAAGATTTCCTTGGTGTTTCTTAGTCCCTCCCAAATTTGGTTCTTTCCAAATTGGCAGTCATTAATGAAAAATTTCAGAATAGCTACAAATTGTCTCCTTTTTAAGAGTGTCTTTTGAAGCATAAAAATTGGCATTTTGAATGCAACTTAACTTTATTGGTCACTTCCCATGTTGGAGCATCTATTCAATCCACTTTCAGTGAGTAAGTTTCGCTCTGTGCCAAACCTCTTTTTTTTTAAAAAAACTTCTATACCTTTTATAATCAATTCTTGAATGTTGCCTGCACTTCTTCAGTTTTTTAGTTTAGTAGCTGCTGGTCAAATAGTGGTTTTTAATTTTTCAGTTAATTAAAGTCTTCATATGATTTTCCTCATTGCCATAATTTTAGTCTAAAATTTTATGGTTTGATTTTTCATTTATCATTTGTGCAAGGTGAAGATAAGAATAAAATTTATTTTTATCCCTTGTGAATTTCCAACTGTCCAAGCACCATTAACTGAAAAGGACATATTGAAAGTATACTGCCACTTATTACCTTGTCATATATTGTATTACTAAGTGAGTGAATTTGTACCTGTGCCCTTTATTTGTTGCATTGGTTTCTTTCTTTTTTTACTCACACCACATATATTCAAAAGAATTTGTTAAAAATTAAGAATTGGAAAAATCATAATTTAAATTGAAAAAATATTTTTTCTTGACTTGATTTGCTTCAAGGAAAGCACATGGAAATAGTTGAGCTTATGATATGGGTTTTTTTTTTAATAGATGTTCTTTATTTACAAAAGAAGAGATAATGCTGAATGAAAACAATTCTTTGCAGGATGCCATATATTAATTAAAAATTGGAAAATATTAATTTAATGGATAGAATTATGATTTTAGGAAGAATAAATATGCAGTGAAATTTTTGCCTTACACTGAAGAGGAGAAGGTAAATAGGATTTTTTATATGATTGTTTTATGAATGCTGGGAAATTTGCACTTTTTAGGGATACAATAATGATGAGATTAGAATCAATATATTATAATCACAATGCAAGTGGTTTACAGTAACTTCAAGGAAATGAATATCAATGGGTATTTGATCACTTTGTTCAACAAAGCTTCAAGGAAGATTTATTCAATACTATTCAGAGTACCCTAGCTATATATTGTTAATTGGATAAGGGAAATCTATTATATTTAAATCACGTTTAGATTTTAATGAGTATTATTAAAATAGTCTTAATATACACATCCCACAATATTAGAGGTTTAAAGTTTTTCTTACCTTTCTTCCCTCTTCCAGGCAATCACTATCCTGGCAGGAAATGCAGGGTCATAGGAGATACATATTGCCATTTAATGAATAAAAACTCATTCGCATTATTATCCAAAGTATTCTTGTCCCTTCAGTCATGTCCCTGCCTATTGTATCTTCTTTCTAAAAAATTTTTTAAACAGCCCCCCCCCTCCGTTGTCTGCTCTCTGTGTGCATTCACTGTGCATTCTTCTGTGTCTGTTGTATTCTCATGTGGCTTGGGGAACCCATCCTGGGACCTTCCAGAGTGGGAGAGAGGTGATCATTCTCTTTCATCACCTCAGCCCCCTAGTTCATTGCATCTCATATTGTCCCTTCTCTGTGTCTCTTTTTGTTGCATCATCTTGTTGCATCAGCTCTCTGTATGGGCAGCACCACTCCTGGGTGTGCTACACTCCTGTGTGGGGTGGCATTCCTTGCACAGGGCAGCACTCCTACATGGGGGGCACCTCTGTGTGGGGTGGTACTCCTTGTGCGTGGCAGCACTCCACATGGGCCAGCTCACCACACGGGCCAGGAGGCCCTGGGTATCAAACCCTGGACCTCCTATATGGTAGGTGGAAGCTCTATCCAGTGAACCATATCTGCTTCCCCTATTGTATCTTCTTAAGTGAGGAGAATAGAGTCCTAGTTGATTAATAGCACACAGAGTCAGGTGACATTTTTGACCAATAGAATATGATTTAAAAAATGAGCAAATGAGTGTGGATTTACATATGAGAACATATGATAACATCTTTATAACATATTTTCATTCTTCCATAAGAACCAGTAACATCCCTCATGTAGTCTGTTCCCATAGCCTAAGCATAGAATGTGGCTCATATGTGGGCAGAGAATTTGGGCATAAAGTGGGCATCAAAGATGTAATGAACACAAAATTAAAATGCAACTTAAGTAGGATATCTTGGTTGCTTTCAGACTGGCCATAAGATTTTTTGGTTACTGCAAACTAAAATAGTCTTAGATTGCTAATATTTTATCAACTGGTTTTCAAAAGCAGTTTTATCTATTTATGAACCCACACAAGCAATATTTCCTTAAATCCTTTCCTTCACATATTCACCAACAATTGGTGAATCTGGATTTTTTTTTACAACTTAATATGTGGTGGTACCATGTGGATATAGTTTTCATTTTCCTTAAAAACCAAAGGTACAGAGTACACAGCCATGTGTAAAAATATGATTTTGTACTTCCTCTGCTTCAGAATTTCTTTTTAGCCTTTAAAAGTTACATTTTTAACTTTTAAAATTGAAGTTTATCATTCATACGTGAACACCCATAAAAAAGAAATATATAGTAAAAGCTGTGAATTTATGAAACAAACATGCATACAGTACTCACACACCTTGCATTGTTGTGAAATAATTGTTACAAACTATGAAAGAGCATCATCAAAACATTACTACTATAACCAATGTCTTAATCCACCCAGTTATCAACACCCTGTATTAGTATTACATACTTGTTGTAGTTAATGAGAGAATGTTCTCATTTTTGTTCAGTTAACCATATTCATTATTCCACCACAGGATTATGTTATACAGTCACATGCTTTATACAGTCCATTCAAAGTGTACTGTCAGTGGTTCTCATACTCATCAATGAGTTGTGCTGTCATCTCAGTCAATTTCAGAATGTTTTCATTACTCAAAGAGAAAAAAATCTCATAACCACCTATACCCCCATATTATTGTCCCTTAAAATTAATTTAAAATATTTTCCATTGCTGCAGAAATACTGCTCTTAGCTATCATGAAAAAGTTACATTAGCTGTAATTTTCCCATGTATCACCATATTTTTAACACTTTGTAAAAGAAGAACATTCTTATCCTGTTAACCACAGTCTTCACCCACCACTGAAATCACTGTTATACTGTCCCTATATTATTCTCTAATTTCCTTTTAATTGAAATATTACATCCACTACTTCTTTCAGCCAGTCACATTTATAAATCAGCAATGTTAATTATACTCACTATAATGTATTACCATCAGCTCTATTCATTTTCATACATTTAGAATAAAATATTAAAAATTCTATGTATTTTATGTATAAGTTCCCATTCTCAGCCTACATTCAGTTTCCTAGGAACCTATCCTCTAGAATTTCTCCATAAGTTTATACATCATATTAGTTCATATTAGTGGGATCATACACTATTTATCCTTTTGTGTCTGAATTATTTCAACCAACATAATGTCCTCAAGGTTCATCTATGCTGTCATAAGTGTCCTGATTTCATTTTTTTACAGCTGAAAAGTATTCCATTATATGTGAATACCACATTTTCTTTATCCATTAATGATTTGATGAACACTTGGATTGTTTCCATCTCTTAGGAATTGTGAATAGTACTGCTATGAACATTGGTCTGCAAATGTCAGTTTGCATCCTTGCTCTCAGTTTTTCTGAATAAATTTCTAATAACAGGATTACTGGATCATAAGGAAGTTCTATTGTTAGTTTGTTGAGAAGCTGCCAAATGTCTTCCACAAAGGCTGCACCACTCTACATTCCCACCACCATGTAAGGAGTGTTCCTCTTTCTCTACATACTCTCGAGCACTTGTAGTTTTCTGTTTTTGTAGCAATGACCATTATATAGGTATGAAATTATATCTTAGTTTTGATCTGCATTTCCCTAATAGCTAATAATGTTTTTCATTTTTTTATGTAAGTTTTGCCCATTGTATTTTCTCTCTGAAGAAATGTCTTTTCAAGATTTTGCCCATTTTTAAATTGGGCTTTATGATCTCTTCATATAACATGTATATCAAGCCCTTATCAGTTAGGTAGTTACCAAATATTTTCTCCCATTGAGTAGGCTCCCCTACACGGGGGACACCCCTGTGTGGCACAGCACTCCTTTTGCGCATCAGCACTGCACATGGGCCAGCTCCACACGGGTCAAGGAGGCCCAGGGTTTGAACCGCAGACCTCCTATGTGGTAGACAGATGCCCTAACCACTGGGCCAAGTCCGCTTCCCTGTATTTCCATTTCTTGACTAATTACTCTGTCTAGAATTTCCAGCACCGTATTGAATAACAGTGGTGAGAGTGGACATCCTTGTTTTGTTCCTGATCAGCAGGAGCACTTTCTCTCTTTCTTCATTAAGTACAATGTTAACTGTGGATTTTTCAGATATGCACTATATCATGTTGAGAAAATTTCCTTCTATTCCTATCTTTCAGGGAGTTTTTATCAAGAACGTATGTTGGATTTTGTCATATGCCTTTTCCACAGCAATCAAGACGATCATGTCATTTTTCTTCCTCAATTTAGTAATATGATGTATTACAATGATTGATTTTCTTTTGTTGAACCACTCTTACATACCTTGGATAAAAGCCACTTGATTGTGATATACAATTCATTTAATGTGCTGTTGGATTTGGTTAGCAAGTATTTTGTTGAGGATTTTTTTGCATCCTTATTCCTTAGAAAACTTGGTCTATGATTTTCTTTTTTCATGTTTTCTTTATAGGCCTTTGGTGTTAGGGTGGTATTGGCTGCATAAAATGAATTTGGTAGTGTTTCTATTTGTTCTATTTTTTGGAAGATTTTGAACAAGATTGATAGTAGGTCTTTTTAATTAATTGGTAGAATTCACTTTGGAAGCCATCTTGCCCTGGATATTTCACTTTGTGTAAATTTTTTGTTTTTTGTTCATTTTGTTTTTCCATTTTTTATTTTTTTTTTAAAGATACATAGATCACACAAAATGTTACATTAAAAATATAAGAGGTTCCAGTATACCGCACTCCCCACACCCCCCCACTCCTCCCACGTTGACACCTTCTTTCATTAGGGTCATGCATTCATTGCATTTGGAGTATTGCTACACAGCACAGATTATGGTTTATGTTGTAGTTTACACTCTCTCCAGTCCATTCAGTGGATTATGGCGAGATATATAATGTCCTGCATCTGTCCCTGCAATATCACTGAGGACTACTCCAAGTCCTGGAAATGCCCCCATATCACATCTCCTTTTCACTCTCCCTGCCTTCGGTAACTTCTGTGGCTACTGTCTGTACATCAAAGATATAATTTCTTCCCTTGCTAGAGTCACAATAATTCTATGTGAATACCAGCAAGTCCATATTATATTCCAACATCCTGTGGACCCTGGGATGGTAATGTCCACTCCACCTCTAAATTGAGAGGGTGCTTAGATCCCACAAGGCTGATGGATGGGATTCTTCTGCTTGCAGTTGTCAACACTCTCGGTTCCCTGGTGTGGTGGTTGACCATTCTCACCTCCCTGTCAGCTGACCTGAATAAGTCCAATGAACTGGAGAGTAGATGTTGCAATTCTGGTGAGGCTCAGGGCCCAGTGGGCACATGGACAGTCCATAAATTTGAGTCTCCTGAGCATACAGAAACACCAGCACCAATCACAGGTTCAGTAAAAGTGACAGAAGAAGCATATGTAGAGAGGTCATATCTGAGTCCAACTCCATCACACTCAGGAGCACAAATTCCAAAGTAGGGCCCACTGGCAAGGCACTGAACACCAGAGCCATCCGTCATGACCTTAGGACCTGAGTGTCTCTGTGGCCCTCAGAAGAACCACTACCAGGGGTTGTATCTACTTTGGCTGTCTCTGGGATCCTGCTCAGATGTGCATAAGCATGACCTCTCTGATGACCTCCCAACTCATTTTGAAGTCTCTTAGCCATAAAACTGTATTTGTCTTTGCCATTTCCCCCATTTATTCAAGGTTTTTTACTAGTCGCATCATCACCAGCTGGTAATGGTAGTAATCCCTTGGGGCCAGAGAGGCTCATCCACAGAAGTCATATGCCATGCTGGGGGGAAGGTAATGCATTTACATGCTGAGTTTGCCTTAGAGAGTGGTCACATTTGAGCAACATGGAGGCTCTCAGGAGGTAACTCTTAGGCACCCTGCGGCTCTGGGCCTAGTTGAAATTTCAAGCACACAGATTCATAAGCATAAGCATCAGTATCAATGGCCCATCATTGGACCATCCTTCTTCACTGGTCTTTGTCCTTGCACTTAGGGGATTGTTGCTGCTCCATTGGGAAATGTGAAAGAGCTCCCCAGGATGGGAACTCAGCACTCCCTCAGTTGTCCTGTGTATCTCTATCCACTATGACAATACCCAATGAAATCCAAACATATCTATATATCCTATATGCATGCCCTTGAGAACTCTGTCCCACCCATGCATCCCCCTTCAATGACACCCCATATCAGTGCTCCATCCCTGCCATAGTTGGAACCCTCTGTGATTCAGAATTTCTTTAAAAATGAAGACTAAGATAGTGCCAAATTCATTAGTAGGAAAATGAAATTGTATTGGCAGGTTTAAAGATTAGAAATAGAATGCATAATAATTTAGAAAAACTAAAATTAAGTGAAAAATAAATTGGGTTATTAATATATGAAAAATATCATAAAACTTTGTTTTTGACATTTTGCCTTTCATCACACTATTAGGTGATGCCCTGAATGTACAGTGGCAAGGCAAATCTCTTCCATTCCTTCCTCAGTCTACATCCTTTTTCTTTTTAATTTTCAATTTTCTTTTCTAAAAAGTCTTAGATCACAGTGAAGTCACATATACAATATAGGGGACTCCCATATACCCAACATCAAACCCTTTCCTCCCTTACCCAGCAATGATCTTTTTACATGTGGATGTTATATTTCCTACAGCTGATGTACAGATATTGAAATATAGCTACTAACCATGGTTCCATTATGGCTTATATTATGGTTTATATTTTAGACTGTACACTTTTCTAAATTTTGGGTTACATTATGGTTTACATTTTAGACTATACACTTATATAAATATATACACTTATATATTATATATACTTATATATATATCCATCTCACACCTTATACAAAAATCAACAGAAGATGTTACATCATTGCACAATCTTGTAGAACACTTCCATTGTCCCCCAATTACCCCCTCTTCCATCTGTTTTGTTCCTCCCTCCCCCTCTCCTCAGGGTCCACAGTGACAATCAAGTTTCACTGCTTGAAGATTCATAGATACTTACAACAGTGGTGAGGGCTTGACACACTAGAATGTCCTCCCTCATTGGGAGCCACCCATGCTCCCTAGAGACAACCTCTCCTCTGTTTGAGAATAAAAAGTCTCCCCAGGATGGGAGTACACCACTTTTCCATTCATTGTATATATCTCCACCCACTGATCTAACACAGTATGACAAGATGAGCACTCACACACTCCCTAGAAGCCTACCCCAGGTGTGTCCTGTGCCAGATGCCCCCCATCAAACACCTTAAACAAGTAACTTTCTTATTATATTTTCTAAAGAGTTTTCTCAGTGTTATAATTTCAGTCACGTACCTGACAATCTCCAAAATTCATCTGCTCCTCCCAAACTCTACCGCCAATTCCATGGACCATCTGACCCATCCTTTCAACCCTAGCTACCCTCAAGCCTGCAAAGCCCCATGCAATAGTATCCTTATGCCCCTGTCTTATCCTTTCACTGCAACTATTTACCTCCCCTTTATCATAGATTTCACCCATGTAGGCACCAGCTCATAACATTCCTCTCCCCCTATTTCCTGTAAGCCTATTGTCCAGTCTCTAGCTCTCTGAGACAGCTGATTTGCTTAATTTATATCAGTGAAGTCATGTAGTATTAGTCCTTCATTGCCTGGCTTGCTTCACTCAACATAAGGTCCTCAAGATTCATCCATTTTATCCCATGTGTTAGTACAGTATTCCTTCTTATAGCTGAGTAGTATTCCATTGTATGTATATACCACAGTTTCTTTATCCATTCACCTGTTGATGGGCATTTCGGTGGATTCCAACTTTTGGCATTAGTGAATAATGCCGCTATGAACATTGGCATGCATATATCAGTTCATGTCCTTGTTTTCAGTTCTTATGGGTGTATACCAGCAGTGGAATTGCTGGGTCACATGGCAAATCTATTGGTAGTTTTCTGAGGAACTGCCAGACTGTCCTCCAGAATGGCTGAATCCTTCTACATTCCCACCAGAAGTGGATGAGGGTTCCCATTCCTCCGCATCTTTTCCAACACTTGTAATCCTCTGCTGTTTCAATAGTTGCCAGTCTAATGGGTGTAAGATGGTATCTCATTGTAGTTTTGATTTACATTTCCCTGATAGCTAGTGCTGTTGAGCATCTTTTCACGTGCTTTTAAGCCATTTGTATTTCTTCTCTGGATAAGTATCTGTTCAAATCTCTTGCCCATTTGTTAAATGGGTTGTTGGTCTTTTTGAGATAGAGGATTTCTTTATATATGTTGGATGTTAGGCTCCTATCAGATATATGGTAACAAATATTTTCTCCCATTGTATAGGCTGTCTTTTCACTTTCTTGGTAAACTCCTTTGAGATGCAAAAGGCTTTAATTTTGAGGAGGTCCCATTTATCTATTTTTTTTTTCACTGTTTGTGCTTTGGATATGAAGTTCATTAAGCCATTTCCTATTACAAGGTCCTGAACATGGTTCCCTACATTATCTTCCAAGGTCTTTATGGTCTTGGGTCTTATATTTCAGTCTTTGATGCATCTTGAGTTGATTTTTGTATAAGGTGTGAGATGGTAATCCTCTCTAATTCTTTTGCATATGGATATCAGTTCTCCAAGCACCATTTGTTGAAGAGGCCATTCTTTCCCAGTTGAGTGGGCTTTGTGGCCTTGTTGAATATTAGTCTGTATATGCAAGGATCTATATACAAACTCTCAGACATGCCCTCCAGCAAGGAGTCAACCAAGCATTAACAAATACCAGACTTCCCTCCCATGCCCCTGTGGAGCTTGTGGAGCTCACCAATCAGTCACCCTGCAGCTTTCTCACTGCATACCTTGAAGTGGGTTTTAGTGAGTTACCAAGCCAAGTTTTGTAACAGAAGTAATCTCTCTTTTTTTTTAGTAAAAATAAGAGACTTGAGGGAAGCTAATACAAGGATAATGTCTATGTTTTCCCTCTCTCAAAGTATCAGCCAGATGTTTAATATCGCAGTAAGTCACTACTCTAAGAGGATCTGGGGACTGAACCAGAGACCTTGCTCATTCAAGACTGAAACTCCTCCACCAAGCCAAACCCTCCTTCCAGGTCAATTGCTCCTCAGAAGGGTTCCCGACCTGCTCCTCAAAAAGAGTTCCCTTGCCAGGGCAGGATTGACTCTTTGCAATTGAATAAACTGATTAGGTATCTGGCCTTCCCCCTTTCTTCCTTCCTCACTTCCCTCTCTCCCAGTGCAGCAGGAAGCCCATGTGAGAGCTCCCCTCAGAGACTCAAATGGGAACCTGGTGAACCAACTCACCACATAAAATAATGACTCTCAGTCTCTTTGAGAGCACCCACACCTTGCAGGGAACCCTAAATATGCTCTTGGAGGCCTACCAAGCAGTTCCTACCATCCCCCTCCCCCAAGTGGGTTGCACAGGACTGGTTAATTCCCTGACTCCACCTTCTCCTAGACCAATTTTGCCAATCTCAGGACATTTAGGTAAATCAGGCTGCCTCAGCAGATTTGCCTCTCACCTTTCCTAGTTTCTCCTCAAGCCAGTTGGCATGCTCCTCAAAGCTCAAAAATGAGGGTCCAGACAATTGAACCTGCACTCATAGGACCCCTCTGCAACCTTCACCAGAACTGTCCCACTCTCGGAGTTTGTTAGAGATCAGCAGGGTTCAGGGAATGCTGGTTTTGGGGAGCACAGGTTCAGGAAATGTGGGGTTTGGGGAACACAGGTTCAGAGAATGTGGGTTTGGATAATGCAGGATTGGGGAATGTTTTATGGGGATTGTGGGGTTTGGGGAATGTGGGTTCAGAGAATGCAGGTTTTGGGGAGTGTAGATTTGGGGATCACTGGTTCAGGGAATGCGGGGTTCAAGAGAGTGCTGCCATGTGGCTGATGGGGTTCAGGGAATGCCATGGCTGCCTGCTCTAAGAGATGTGCTTAGCCTTCCCACAGCTCCACAAGTGGTTTTACCTTGAGCAATCACTCTTTTTGTTGTACTCTCTCCAGATCCATGTCCAGAAGCCTCCTCTTTGTGGGTTCCCAAAACAACTCACTCAGGCAAGATTTTGTCCCCTCTCAGCCATTTTTTTTTAATGCAAGAGATGATGGTGCACTTACTATGATGCCATCTTGCCCTACCTCTTCCCAATATTCTTTTTTGACTTGTCTCCTTATGGAAATGCCATTGTGGAAACGTTGGACCACTTGATGCTTTCCCCCAGTTCTTTTATGGTCTGTTCGAGTTTCTTCATCCTTTTTTTATTTCTACACTTCAGAGTGGATTATTTCCATTGTTCTATCTTCAAGGTCACTGATTCATTCTTCTGTCAGCTCAAATCAACTGTTGAAACTCTTTAGTAAAATTTTCATTTAAGTACTATACTTTTCTGACAAGGAATAATAATTTGACTCCTTTATATGGTATTTAATTTTTATTGATATTCACATTCAGTCCATGTATCATTTTCATGGACTACTTTGTTCTTTGTCTGTAATTTCCTTCCACTCCATAAGCATAATGAGAACAGATGATAGAAAGTATTTTTCAGTTAATTCCAATATCTATTTTCCCTGAGGAATAGTTTCTGTCAAATTATGCTTTTCCTTTTAATGGGTCATCTGTTCTTGTTTTTCTTTGTTGGTTTAGTGATTTGAGAGTTAAAAATTGTATATTTAAATTTTTATAACCTGGTAGCTCTGGAAAAGATAATTTTCTCCTTCCTGAAGTTTTACCATTCTTCATGATTAATATTTCCAGTCATTGTTTAATGACTTTTCCAAACTATGCTTTGAAGATGATATTCAATATTGTGTAGTCCCTGAAGTTTCTGTCCTTACACTTGTTGTCAGTTAGTATTTTGACAAATTTCAGTGAAACTCATGAGTTTAAAAAAAAAATGGAAAAGGAAATGAATGGAAAGGAAAGGATAAAGGAGAACACAACCAATCAACCAAAAACAGCCAACAAACAGAAAACTACTCTCTCACACTTCACCAAAAGACCGTGCTGGAACATGACTTCAACACTTAACCATGGCATTTACAAGTCTAGTTTATGTTTAAATTCCTGACCCTAGAAATCAGGCCTGGAAAGCATAGGGCCGTTTCTAAGCATGCAAAACTGTCCTGCCATGCATGTAGTTTTGTAAACTTCTCAGTATAAATGTAGAATACTTATTGTCCTAAATTTCAAAAGAAACTTATTTGCTTTCTGTCCTGGAATTTATGATGCATACTGATAAGTATCAATGATAATATTTTGCCACCAGTTGCTGCAATTTTTAAAACAACTCTTACAGTGATCATAAATACAACTTTATTTTTGCCCTGGTTTTGTTCTTTCCCAATATTCCACTCATGTTTTGCAAATTGAAAATGGATGATTTCATTTATTGTTGTAGGTGAGAAATACAATTTATTTTGTGGCCCATGTTATCTTTTAAATTTGTGAAAATAAAGTGAGATACAAAATTCTGTTTCACAGGAAATCCTAATGCACAGGCTCAGGAAACTATATATAATGAACAGAAATGACAGAGCAAACCCTGAAATCATAGTCTCTCTGACCTGATAGTTCTTCCTTTTATTGCCATGGCAAACTGGCTTTGACATAAACTCATTTTCCTCTGTCTTGGTGAAAAGCAATATTAAAGATGGTAGCCATTCAAATTCCTGAGTTAATAGAATATTTTCATCACCTAACTGGTACACCATAGGAATATAGATGAAGAAGAAAATAGACCTGCTTTACCCAAAGGCACAGTGTTTGTGGTTAGCAACCTAGGTCATTTGATGTATGCATTCCTTCATAACACTGTTGTGAGTATTAAATGAGTTGTTATAGAAAGTATCTGGGACACAGAATCCTGAACATAGTAAGAAATATATGAATTTTAGCCATTGATTTTTTTTGTGCTATTATTTACATCTTTGGCACTTTTTTATTACTGATATACATGAAATCAAAGTCTGTGGGATCATCTATTGAGCGCTTATAGGCAATTATTAATAGAAATAGGAGTAACTACATAATTTGGGGGTTCAAAGGAAAAATGAAAGGAAGAGGCCCACTCTTTGAAATGTAGGGAATCTGTGACATTCATGGAACTCATTTCTAAAGTGTTTTGCTTTCTTCTGAAGCCTCTTGCTGAAATTGTCATGGAATTTTTAATTCATTCTTTAATACTGTTCTAAAAAATGTAAAAATATAAATTATTAGCTTATATTTTACTGTTTATCTCAACATTCTGCAGCACCACTTTTAAATGCAAACATAAATTAATTTATATGTATATTCTAATTTATGATTCACTTTTCACAGATAATACAGCATGCACGTGTATGCTGTTTTTGCCAGAGACCTGTAATTATGCATACAACAGACTCATTTTGCTTTTTAAATTTAATTTCTTGGTAAACACATATTTACCTCCATTCTATACTATCTTTTTTTTATGTTGTTACTGGTGATTATGTAAGGGCTGAGAGAAGTTATTGGTTGATCTATCTTTCTTTTCCTTCTACATTATCATTTTTTCACTGAGGTCCAAAGTAATCACATAAGTTCTTCAAAATTGAGGAACTTTCCTGACTGTAGTCAGAGAACTAAAGAGATGGCAGTGTTAGAAGGACTTCACTAGTTTTTCTCATTTGTTGTCATTCTCCTCATTGAATATAGAGAAAGTGATACCTGATCCAAACCATGTGGTCAGTCTCTAGGAGCTGGAAGGTGCAAGAGAACACATTCTTTACTTAAAAGGGACAGAGGTCTTCTGACCCATTGATTTTAGGTGAGTGAAACCCTTATCAGACTTTTGACCTACAGAACTGTAACTAAAATTTTGTGTTGTTTTAATCTCCTAGGTATGTGGTAATTCATTACTGTTGCAATAGAAATTTAATACATTGAAAAGTCCATTATCAGTGGACTGATAATGAATAAATAATCATCATATCACATTTGAATTGCCATACATGTAGGGGAGATCAGAGGAGAGAGAAATATTGCCTATATCATTTCATCAGAAACTGGAAACTATCTGATCATCCTTGAGCTCTAGAAGTGTTATATTTTGGCATATTCAAACAAATAAATATGAACAGTAATGCAAATGCACAACATTCAACTATGTAGAAAATATGAATGATCTTACAAATAATATTGAGCAAAATAAACTGGACACAAAAGAGTACATATTGTAAGATGGCATTTATTTTATGTGTAGATTAAACGTAAGTCATTGCTCGCTAATGGTACCATGGCATGTGCCTTGGGCGTTGGAACTAGAAGGAGACATGTAAAGGGCTTCTGGGTGTTGTGTGGCTCTGATCTGATTCTTGAACTGGATGCTGGTAACTTGAGTCTGTGAAATGTATGAAAATGCATTCAGCTGTATTGATATATTTTCTGGTAATCTTCTGTATGTAATATATACATCAATATTTTAATGAAAGGAAGTAAATTCATCAAGTAGCTGGTGGGGATGAAAACCATTTTGCTTCAGTGGTGGTAAATGACAACAGCCTGCTCCTTGGAGCAACCTGAAATGAAAGAAGGTGTTTTCTTATATGTGTGCAAGTGGACACTCCTAGCACGGCAAATATCTACTTGATTAGGGAAAAAGAAATAATAAATTCAAAGAACAACTTATCCGATAAAAAAACATTGTGGTGCCCAGAGAGAGTTGTTCACTAAATTAGAATGTGGAATCCCAATTACAACAGCAAACTGATTTCCACCATCCTGATATAAACTTGGAGTATTTAGAATCAAATTGATTTGATATTTTAAAGAAAAAGAGTAAAATACAATATCCTTTGCATAGTAGAACTCAAGAATAACACCCAAATCTCATAAACTCATGAAAATATTATTTGTTTTAAAATACAAATGTAATTATACACAGAGACTATTTTGGTAATATTAATGTTTGCCTCCAAAACTAGCTTAAGTAGAAAATGTTAGTTTCCAATTCTTCATGTAGTAATAAGTTATTTATCAAATTATTTGTTAGTTTCCTAGGCTGTACAAGCAAATACCAATGTAGTAGTTCAGCTCAAACAATGGGAATGTAATGTATGTACATACAGTTTTGTGGATAAAAGAAAGCATCAAGACAGTGCGTTCTTCCTGAAGATTGTGGAGTCCTAGGGTTGTCTGCCACAGATCTGGGACATTACTTACTAAATGGCAGTATATCCTGTAATCTCCCTTGCCTTCAGGATTATCTTTTTGTCTCCTGTGGCTCACTCACTCTTGTGTTTGAATTCATTCCATCTATAAAGGACACCTGTAATACAATTAAAAATACCCATCCTGATTGGGCTGGGCCACACATACCTTAAGTGACATAACCTCACACCTACAGGAATGGATCAGATATAAGAACATGTTCTTCTGGGTAGCACAGAGCTTCACACCATCACATATCACACTCTGAATCCCCAAAAAACCTGTTCTTTCTACATACAGATGCATTAATTTCATCATAATATCAAAAAACACAAAACATTAAATCACTTTTAAAACTGTTTGGTACAAAATTGATTAAAATCAGTTATAGAAATGGTCTGTCCTGGGACACAATTCTCCTCTGGCTGTGCATTTGTCATACTTGGATAGCAAGTTTTCTGTTTCTGATGGAGGGACAGGCATAGGATAAAGGTTTATTCTCACTGGGAAAAACTGGAAGAAAAATGGAAGTCATGAGTCCCAAACATTTGTGAAGCCTTACAAAGTATACTCCATTAGATTTCAAGGCCTGAGAAGCATCTATGGATTGATATTTGGAACCTCATCATTGATGAAGTGGCAGCACAACTCATTCCAAGATATTGTCTGACAACCACACTCTCCTTGAACACTGGGATGAATGCTCCACCCTCTCCCAGCATCAGGATGGTGGAAAGGTTCTCCAAATGGCCATGGAACAGGATTCACCCTCTCAGAGGGAAGACTCCCCACAACCTCTGGTCCAAAGGTTCTATCCTCTGTAAGTACTAGGGTGGCAGCACTCTTCCTGAACAGTGTGGTGAAAGCAAACCCTACGCAAGTGCTGGGCAGACTCACCTTTTCCTCACACATGGGTGGGTCCACACTCTTCACCCAATATGTCTTCAGTCCAGCCTCATCTCCTGTGGTTTTGAAATTGAAGTGAATTTTCCTTTAATCTGTCCATTTTCTGTCCCATTTTTCAGGCTGGCAGTAGTTCCATTCATAGCAATTGTGGAAAAAACTTGTCATTATGCATGTAGTTCACAGGGGTCCAAACCATCAGACAAAATACCTTCCACAGTTTCTTCCTAGATAACTGAATTTCCAGTTCTGACTTCCACAGAAATTGCTGACTGGTTCCATGTTTAGTTAAACCCTCACATGGAGCACTATTCTCTGGGGATTCACTTTCTGGAAACTCAGAATTTTCTAAATCATCAATTTCTGTTTTGTTTTGTTTTTGTCTGTAAGTGTTCAGTTCTCAGATTATCCCTTTCTTCTTTCATTTCACTAAAATCTGCAACCTCATAACAATGGAAGACATTATATCATTGATGTGGAGACAGTGGCCACGGGAGTTGCTGAAGGCAGGGAGAGGGAAAAAGAGGTGTGATATTGGGGCATTTTCAGGACTTGGCATTGTCCTGAATGATATTGGAGGGACAGATGCAGGATATATATATTCTGCCATAACCCACTGAATGGACTGGAAGAGAGTGTAAACTACAATGTAAACTATAATCCATGCTGTGTAGCAATGCTACAAATGTACTCATCAAATGTAATGAATGTACCATATCATACTAATGAAAGAAGTTGTTGATGTGGGAGGAGTGGGGGGTATTGGGAGTGGGGTATATTTTACAAAGGATGGGCTGGCTGAGTGTGATTTTTCAATGACTTTTTCATGTAAACATAGACTATCACTCTATGTCTGTGTAATCTTCCATCTGAGAAGAAAGGCTACTCTATTCCTTCATATCTTTTAGAATATACTGCCTTTTAGCTACTTATGCAAAAGGAAATGTTTATGTCTGTGCATTTTGAATCATTCAAGTGAGAGTAAGAATCATGGGAATCCAGTCCCCTAAGTTTTCACAATCAGTCATTAAATAAAAGGTCACCATCATCAGGATTTTTAGGCAGTGTTTATTTTGTTTTAGTAATGCATCATATATTAAATTGGTCTAAGTATTATAAAAGTCATACCTTATATTATTATCCTTTTTGGTGAACTTCATTCCTTCTATAAATCCATATTTCCACCTGGAATTGAGAAGAAAATAGTTATTCCTTCCTTGATAAAAGAGCCAAAATGATGTTTGATGGCACCAGCCAAGATTGGACTTTATTATACCTGAGAATTGAATACAACTGTCTTTAGGCCTAAATAGTTTCCTACAAATTTATCATTAAATTTAAACACTTTTTTTGGCACCTAAACCTGTATTGATTGAATTAAACATTTGAAAGATAACCTTTGAAATTCATACATATAAATTAAATATCCATTTGTTATTGGGTAAAGCTCTAGTAACAAATTATCTCTAAAATGTTTTTATTGTTTTATTAATACTGTGAGTCAGTTTTATTATGTCACATTTAAATTAGGTCAATATGTTGGAAGAGTTTAAATATCTGAGACAAATATTTTTGTATTGTTGGAAGAACCATTTTTTTTCTAAATGGGTAGGTATTTTGCAATGCTTGTATATATCTGTGTCTGTTTTTGCACATTTGTTTATAATTGCATATTTGCCTAGGTGTTCATTCAAGCAGTTGTTTCCAGCATCCCAAGAATGAGATTTTAAGGCTGGAAATAAATAAAAAACAGGACTGTCATGATTTTGTATGTGATATTATAGAAAGAAAATAAAATTTGTGTGCAAAAGATAATATTGGACTGGACAACCAATATCCTAGTTGAAATTTATGAGATTGAATAGCCCCCAATATAGAAATTTTGTTGAAAATTCATGGTTTTAGTCACAACTGCTGAAGTCTGAGTGGACTTATTATCATGAATGATGCAGAGTACCTGAAATATATGGGATTGCGAAAATGAGAGAAAGACATTCAGGCAGGACTCACTCTAAAATTAATGCTGATGTATTTCACCACCAAAGAAAGTGTTATTTTTATTTTAATCTGCCTGAAGTCCAGAATAAATAATTTTATCTTCTCATAGCCAAGGATGTATATTAAGTTCTTCCAGGTACAACCACAGAGTAACCATTTTCATAATTCTCATGTAGAAGATATTTGCAAAACCTTTTTTTTAATCAAAAAACAGTCTAGGGAAATAGATATGGCTCGACCATTTGGACTCCTGTCTACCATATAGGAGGTCCAGGCTTCAATGCCCAGGGCCTCCTGGTGAGGGCAAGCTGGCCCACACAGAGTGCCAGCCTTCACAGAGAGCTGGCATGGCAAGGTGTCATAACAAGAGACACAGAGGAGAGAAAATAAGGTGCAGCAGAACAGGGAGCTGTATGAGAATACAAGCAGACACAGTAGAACACACAGTGAATGGACACAGCAGACAACAGGGGGAACAGAGGGATTGGGGGAAATAAATAATCTAAAAAATAAAAAAGTCTACACAGCACCACAACATCCAAACTAGGTTCTACTGAATGAATGTGTGCCTTTGCTGATAAAAACAAAAACTGCAGAGAGTTGATGATGATATCTAGCTTGATTTTTTTATATGCTATCTTTTGTATCTCTCCTAATAATAATGTTTTATTTAAGTCTCTTTAACAAGCCCTGGTAAGTTAATTGTCATTCATAATGTCATATGATCAGAAAGTGGAAGAATTGGGAATCATATCCAATTTCATTCCTTTTAGGTATAATTATTCTAGCATGCTAATTTAGCCCATTCATGTAGAGGATGTCCCTGTTCAGAAGTTGAATCTTCTCCTTAGACTTCCATTCCATCCTGCAACCAAAAAGAGATGACAAAATCAAAGTTGCCTAGATCATGCTTAGGCAGGTTTCCAGCAGAAGTATCCAGAGATATTTGCTTCTCTCCACCCTCTTTCCTCTTAAGCTACTGAACATTGGATCTTTCTGAGTAGTAAAGCTTGCCTTTCCTGGTGATAGAAAGTTCCTAAAAAATCTCAGACCTGGTCTGAATGAGCACTTCCTCTCCCATCCAGTGGGGACACATTACAGTACCCGTTTTTGATGAAATACAAAAACATTCTGAATAAAGCTCAGGATTAGAAATCAGACCATGCTGGACTTAAATCTGAACACTACTAATGCTTAGTTTTTGCCCATGGCCAAATTTGGTTTGATACAAAATGGAAATAATAAGAACTTCATCATGGGGATTATATTAGAATCAGATCAGATACCACAGTTTAAAAACTGGCTTATAACTAAAAGTGCTCATTACATATTAAGTCTAATGATAGTCATGTTTCCTTTATCCCTTTCATTTTTTTCCAGGAATCTCAACTTCACTGTTAAATATTTTATAGGGAAGATCAAAGACTCCTATATATTTTGAAAGATTTCAGAATTATAATTACTTATGAGTAATTAGTCAACACTTCTAAACTTAGCCTTTCTTTTCTCCTAATTTCAGCATTTGCCTACAATCCTACCATCCACAGGAGAAATGCAGACAAGCTACACATATGAGTTGAGAACTTTTCTGCCAGGACCAAGGCACTGCTACACCATGAGCTCTCTGTTCTATGCAGAAGATGACGACAGACAATGAAGGGATGATTCTCTGCCAGACACCATTCTTCTACACATTGCCCATATGATCTGTAAGCCCACAACAGCCCTATGAGATAGGTTCCATCTCACCCCCTTTTTACAGTTGTGAAAAATGAGGCATAAAGCAGCTATGAGCCTTTCCCAAAGTTACATACTCTCAAGTAGAAGACCAGCCCTGAGGGTGCAGTTTCATGAACTGTAAAGAATTTTCTCTTTAAGCATATGAGAATGTTAATATTGGAGAGCTGGTTCTCTAGCCTGCATGTGTGTATCCTCAGGGCATCAACAGTAGAATAACAGTTTTTAATGGCCTAGGTGTTTTTATACTTTATTTTCTTTAAACTTACCTATGACCCTGGGAGACAGGTAATAGGATAGTTTTAAATACTCTGATAAACTCTTGTATCCATTCTCTTATGACTAAATTAAGTTATGCCTTATTTCTCAGATTCTATGTTGACTTCCAGACTGCAGGCATAAGATACTGCTATCCCAACTCTGTAGCTCTCTGCCAGACACCGTTCATCACAGATGCCACAGCCACAAGAAAGAATAGGATACACTTGTTTGGCTGCCAGCTTGGATGAAGCTGCTAATTGTAACGCTCTGAGAACAAAAAGTTCAGAGCATCCCTAACTCTTCCTTGTGCTAGAGCAATATTCTTTAAATATTTACCTTTAATCACATAAAAAATTGTTAATGAGGATACTCTGGGGATTATCAAGCCTGCAATATCACCTAAACATAGTGAGCCACAGATTTCAGATGCTCTTTGTTTATAAATTGCCAGCCCATTTACATCCAGATTCTGAGGGAACACAGGAGCTACCACCAGTCTATCATAGGCTATATATAATGTAAAGAATGAAAAGAGCTGACCTCAGAGACCTGCTACTCCAGGACAACTTTCATTTGTTGCTAAGTTCATGGTACTTGTAATTCACAACTATTCTGCATTAACGTTGTTTGCTATTTTCAGGTCTTTAAATCATGTTATAGCAAAGATCAAGAGACTTTCTTAGTATACTTTATCTGATCTCCAAGAAAGCATGATGGGCAGAAGCAGCAGGGAGTTTTGGGAAGAGGTGTCTTTCAATGGTTAGGTTTCTCCCCATCAATTATTTGAAGCCTAAAGATTGTGAAATTCTGTCTCAAGAAATTCTTATCTAAGCTGGGATATGTGTGGCCCACATTGACTGGTTGATGGGAGCCTATAGAACAAAAATAAGCACACAAACTAAGATTTACTTAGGAAGTCCTCCCTTGGATTCATTTTCAAGTCTCTAATTGAAGTAAAGAAACACTGTACAAGGTGAAAATGGCTGAACTTGCAAAGCAGTAGTTAGTAATGGGTCAGGAATTGCTATTTCCACAGAAATTGTCCCCTACAAGTATAGGTTAAACTTATTACTTCTTCCCCAAATGCATTTAGAGAGATAGGTAAAATCAGTGACTTCTCAATTAGTATTTTTGTCTCCAGGTGAATTTAGAGTTCAACCTACAAGTAATTTATATTTAAGCATTTATTTCTGCTGTCATAGTTTGTTTTGTAAAAAATAATGACTTGCATACCCATTCTATTTAGAATAGCATTCACTTGAAATATTATGGACCCAAATATGAGATAAGCAAATAAAAATTTCTTTTATTAAATTATCTTGATGAATATAAAAGGAAAATATTCTCAAGAAAAATCTATTTTTAAAATTTATAGAAGAAGGAAGTAACCATCTTCCTTATCCTGTAATTAGATAAGCACTATTGGTCTTTCGTGTATGTTCTTTAGATCTGTTCTATGTATACGTGTCTTTTTAGACTCATTTTTTAGATATCATTATAGATAGCATTATATATTCTGCCTTTTCCACTCAGTATGATATTTAAAGATTTTTCCACATTATTAATCTTCTTACAAATCACTTTAATGTCCACCTGATACTTCCTAACCATACATCACAATGCATTTAACTGTACCCTTCTATGTAGACCTTTTGGTTGTCTTACTTTTCCCTGTTATTTAAAAAAAACATGGAATGCAACCTGTATGCCTAGTTTTACTGCATTTTTTTGTCTAGTGTAGATTCTAAGAGTAAGAAGTATTGAAAATTTTGTACCAATACATACTCAACAGTATTGGATAATATAGGGCTCATTAATGTTTGCCAGTTTGCTGATTAAAAATTCACTATTTTTAAAGTGCATATATTGATGACATGTAAAATAAAGGATTTTTTAAATGTCTAATTTTTTTCTGAGGATTACCTTGTCATTAATTTTTACCCTATCTTTATAAAGTCCTTTTATTATTTTTAAAGCAATTTCTGTTATAATAACAGTTGTCTGTGACACTTGTTGCAACTATTGTTCCAGTATGATTCATGACTTCGTGTAGTTGAATCTATCATTTTTGTCCTTTTACATAATTTTCTTTTGCTTAACTCCAATGATATTCTACTCCATTGAAAGATTAAATTCCTATTAATCACTACTTATTTTTGTTTTGTTCTAACTTGTGGTTTAATGGCACATCATTCCCTTTTTTATTTTATTTGAATTTTCAAACTGGCATGAGTAGAAAACTTTGTTTTGACAAATGCTTATTTTAAGAAAGTTTTATTGCCTCCACTGAACTATACCTAATATTCTTTTAAATACTTTTAAAATTATGGTCTTTTGAGGATTGGTTGATACGTGCTTCTCTTTGAGCTTGTCTGATTTTTCAGTATTTTATAAACTGATATTCTTTTGAAATGACTTATAATCCAATATTTTTGTCTTTTGTACTGATTTCTGCTTCAGATGATTTTCTTAATTGGCTGCTTTTCTAACTTCTTGAGTTGATTACTTTGTTCATTTATTTTCATTATTTTCATTTGTTTGCTTAATTCATATTGTACAAATACTTCAAGGATAAAAATACTGAAATATGGTTTCTCCTTTTTGTTTTCACCAGTTATTTGGAAGCATGTGGAATGTTATACTTTTTAGCTTTAAGTTACAAATTTTAACATAGGTTAAAATATACTTCAATTCTCTGTCCTTTGCTCTTTTTCCTTTATTACCTATATATTAAAAAGTTGAGTTCAGTAAGACTAAGTCTAATACACAGCATCACATTGCTTCTAATAGTGAAAATGGAATACAAAAATATTCTAAATATTCTGTTACAAAGACCACATATGTCCAATAAATCTTGGTGCTTTTTATTGCCTAAGAAGTGCCTGTTTGCTTTTTTAAAAAGATCTAGAGAATGTTTCATAAATTCCTTAAATTGGCTTTTTATTTGCAAAATTTCTGATATCAACATATGACAGAAATGTCCCAAATAGTGAATTCCAGAGTATTAAATAAATGTGCATTGCATCATGCTGCCTGTTTTACCCTCTTTTTTATATCCTTCTTCCAGAGGTGGTCGATAAAGAATCTATGATTTTCTTATTCAATTTTGAGTCAATGTAGCATAAGCTCACAAATCCTATCAGGATATATCCTGCTGCAGATTCAAATATTCACCAGTTAAGTGGATTTGGAAATATGACAAAATCATCCTTGATTTCAGATTAAACTCACCTGATGTTTTATAGGCACCCTGAAACAAGTTAAAAATATCAAGTAAAACAAACTCAGCAACTTAGCCTTAGCAGCATGAGTGACAATAGAAGAGATATAGAAGAGACTCTCATGAATTTGTTCTAATTCTTAAAAATCTATTTTTCATTCTTTCCTTATTAGAGAAGATGTGGATTTACAGAACAATCATGTATAAAATACAGGATTCTCATATGCCACCCTATTATTAACCCTTGCATTGGTGTGCAACAGTTGCAACAATAGATGATAGCATCTAATGTGTGATAGCACATTTTTCTAATTGTACTGTGAATTATAGCCCATGATTTAACTTAGTGTTCACTGTCTAGTCTTGTTCCAGGGATTTTTCTAGTTGATTTTATTCGGTGGGACAGGCCCTTTTTCATTCCTGTTTTCCATGGGAGAATATATTATGGCAATGACTGGAAGACCCTTCAGTCATACATTATTTCAGAAGAGTGCCTGGAATGTCAACAGTCATAAAACTGTGTGTGTGTTTGTGTGTACAATTGACCTATGTATTCAATATGTGACTCAAAATTTACCCAACATTAAGTTTAGAATTTATCTGCTCAGCATTTCCATCGATCATACAGAAAACATTTTATCTGACATATATTATTCTTGTGGTCAGAATTTATCTAATGCCTTTGCAATCCTTGTGCCATTTGCAGATAAAGCAATTATCCAAATGCAAACCTTGGTTCATGGATCAGTGAACAATGTGACAGAATTCATCCTGCTCGGTCTGACACAGAACCCAGATGTGCAGAAACTCTTGTTTGTTGTGTTTACACTCATCTACTTTCTCACTCTTGGGGGCAACCTACTCATTGTAGTGACCATCGCCACCAGCCCAGCACTCAACACCCCCATGTATTTTTTTCTGTCATTTTTGTCCTTCATAGATAGTATTTTTTCTTCTATCACAGTCCCCAAAATGATATTTGACTTACATGCTGAAAAGAAAACTATCTCCTTCAATGGGTGCATGACTCAGCTCTTTTTGGAGCATTTAATTGGTGGAGTTGAGCTCATTCTCCTCACAGTGATGGCCTATGACCGCTACCTGGCTATCTGCAGGCCCCTGCACTACATGATCACAATGAACCGGCGAGTGTGTGTTCTCTTAGTGGCTGTGTCCTGGGCTGGGGGATTTCTTCATGCCCTGATTCAAATCCTTTTTATGCCGTGGTTATCCTTCTGTGGCCCCAATGTCATTGACCATTTCTTCTGTGATTTTTACCCTGTGCTAAAACTTTCCTGCACTGATACTCACATCCTAGGACTCTTTGTTGCTGCTAACACTGGGTTCATGTGTGCACTCATTTTTTCTATTCTTATTACCTCCTATGTCCTCATCCTTTGCAAACTGAGAACTCACAGCTCTGAAGGACGGTGGAAAGCGCTCTCTACCTGCACCTCACATATTACTGTGGTCATCTTACTCTTTGTGCCCTGTATATTTATATACCTTCGGCCTACAGGCACCTTTCCCATTGATAAAGCAGTGGCTGTATTTTATACTCTTATAACACCCATGTTAAACCCTTTAATCTACACACTCAGAAACGCAGAGGTGAAAAATGCAATGAGGAAGCTCTGGAGTCAAACAGTGAGGTTTTTGTTCTTTTACCAGTAATTTGGAAGTGTGTAAATGAATTAGATAAAATCTGTTCATATTTTAAGAGCAATCCTGTTTAAAGCAAAATAAATAGACTTGTATTCAGAATATATTGGTTAAGTACATATTATACCCTTGTTATCTGAAATCTTTAATGGTTCCTCTTTCATAAATGGTGACTCTAGTCCAATCCAATTAGGAAGTTAATAGTATATACAAATTAATAATCAATGGGATTTGGTTAATTTAAATGAAATTTTCATAATGTTTAGAAAATATATGGCATTATATATTCTATACAAAAATTATCCATAAATCTTCAGGTAAAACTTATGTACCTAATAGCCCAAGCACCTTAAATTTTTTAAAAAAAATTATTCTTAGAATTTTGTTAAAAATGCCTGGTTTTAATCCTAAATTCTGACACCAGTTTAGTAAAAATTTTTGTTGGAAATAAGGAATATCCAGTAATTAGTGGGTTTGGAGAAAAGGGGATAATCGTTAAGGCAGGAGTCCTCCCATAATTCATGCTGTTGCTTTGCACAAGCCACAAAGCACCAATTATAGAGTAACCCAGGCTCTGCTCAGACAAATTATTTTCTCTGCCTAAAGCCAAGAAGGGATATTAACTTATTTCAGGTATAGCCATAAAACATCCTTGCACATGATATTTTCAGGTAAAATACATATGTAGGGCAATTTTTCTGTCAAAGAAATCCCCCAAAAGTCACCTTCAAAGTAGCTTTTATTGAGTAGATTACAGGCTTAGCTAATAGGATTAAAAATAGAGAGTTTATGATATCTGAATAATCAAGGAAGAAAGTCTGCACATTCAAATTTGAATAGAGAATTTCAGACCAATAAAATAGGTAGTCATTTGAGATGAGGCCACTTAAAATTCTAAGAGAATGAGTCCGGATAAAAAAAGGGGATCCAGATTGCCCAAGGCAGATGTCCTAACTGTGATGGAACATTTCTATGTTTGTTAGGACTGAATTAACACAAATTACTTTTCAGCCATTCCTATATCTCTTGCTTTGTATATGTTAAATGCATACTAATATGCAACAGTTAGCAAACAATTCATTCTGAATTGAAGGACCTTTTTTCTCAATTGTGACCAAAACATTCACTCATTATCATATATACATATACTCCAACCCCTTATCCAGATTTTCACCCCCCTTTTGTTTAAGAAGGACCATGTGCCTAGTTTGCAGATATGATTGTGCATCACATAGAGGATGAAACCTACAAGGGCCAGTCTGCTTTGATGCAGCTTCTATTTTCCCTTCTGCAGTGCGGGAGTGCGAGCCACCGTTGCTAAGCCGGCGCAGCAGCAGGCGTGTGCACAGCCTGAAGCCGCAGTTCAGGGTGGCTGGAACGGGCGACCACGCCCTCAGCCTGGTACGGGCGAAAGGCCCTCAGCCTACCCGGGCAAGATACATCTATAACGGGCCCCTCCTGCTATCTCCCGCCTAGCCTAACATCTAGTCAGCTCTCACTTCCCCTTTCTCCTCCCAAACTCCACCTTCCAATCTGCCTAGAGCCGCCCAGCTAATAATCCTTGCCCTTACAAGGCGAAGTCATCAATCCTAGCCTATCACCCTTCGCCCCGCCCCCCAGCACTGCTCTCAGCCCCGCCTCCCTAAATACAGTATATATGCCTTGTACTTCCCCAATAAAATCAGACTTGTGCCATCAGCCTGTCTCCGCAATTTCTTCCCGGATCTCATGTGCCCTCCACACCTCGGAGCCACGGAGAGGAGTCGCAGAGGCCTCCAGCAGCTCCTCTCCACCCGCCGGCACTGCAGCAAGCTTAGAAGAAATGCAATGCAATGGGAAGGCTATACAGAGGAAGCTACCTGGACAACTGAATAACTACACAGCTGACAAATGCTGTACATGACTCCCAAATCCTCAGTGGATTTTGCCTGTACAGAAAATAGAATTACATATATTAAGCCATGGAGATTTCAGCATTCATTTTATTACCAAATCAAAACACACATTATCCTGGCTTAGGAGGCAAGGTGGTGTCAGTTTTAATGGGCACTTAGCACCTCTCGCGTGAAACACCACTGAGAAGGGGCAAGACCCTGCCTGGGTGAGCTGTTTTGAGAACCCATAGAATAGGAGGCTTCAGGGCATTGATATGGAGGGAACAGGACAAAGAGATAAAAAGCCCAAGGGAAAACCATGAGTTTCTTGTCTTGGTGGCTGGAAGCAGTAGGCAGCTAAGCCCCACCCTCAAGGCAGAAAGCTGCTGGGAATCCCCCGCTCCTGAGGCTGGAGTGTGAGGTAGCATTCTCTGGGAGTAAGGAGGTTCTGGTGATGGGTGGAGAGGGGTTTCCTTTCCGTGGGTTTGGTTACCTGGACACCCTTTGAACAGCATACTGCTGGCAAGAGGTGGCCCAGGGAAGAGGGAAGTGGTGGATGTTCTCAGGCGGCCTCATTTACCTAGCCAACCTGGGAGAGAGGGACTTGGGCTTGGAGTGTTGTAGAGAAATCAGGTGTGCACTGTATTGAAGGCCAGGACATGAGAACTCCGAGAAGGAAGTTGGTTTATTTTGACCAGACTCAGGGGACTCTTGTCCTAATAAAAACCGAGCCCAGAATAGGCCTTTTTCGGACCTTTTTATACAGAGGAAATAGGATTAGGGAGACAAACAGTGCTTGTATGCAAACAGCCTTTTGGTTAGTTACTGCAGTGTTTTATCTGAGTATCAGATAGGTTATTTCCTCCAGGTAAGTTTGATTTAACACATATTCTCTACATTCCAAGCCAGCTTGGATTTAGCATATCTTCCACATACCGTCTGGATGCAACCTTGAATACACATTCAGTCTTACATTCTTTCTGAACATTCAAAGACTGTAGGGCCTATATTACTTATTTGGACTCTTAGGGACTAGGTACACTTGGAAACAATTTTTAACTTATGCAATGGCTATATCAGGAGAGGGGGGAGTCAGACAATTGACTGGTCTGGTGCTGACATCTATCAAAATTCCAACTCCCCTAAGGAAGGCAGGCAGTAGGAGGCACTTAATAACCTTCTAATGGCCTATTTAGGGAAGGGGAGGTCTGGAAGAGGGTTGAGAGTCATTTCTCTGTGGTGAGTTCAGATACAAGGGTCCCATCTGAATTTCTGAAGGGAACTCCTGACCAGGAGAAATGAGGGGGAATCTGATCACACAGGCTATTGTGTCTTGCTGCCCTGGGAGAGAAAGCACTAAGAGTAGAAAGGAGCAGAGATAGGCCCCTAATCAGCAGGAATCTACCCAACTGCAAAGATCAAACCTGCCCTAGGGAAAGTGACTGGATAGCTCTCTAGCTAACTAGAGACCAATGAGAACTTTAACTCAGTGGAGGAGTCTCTGCTTTGACTCTCTGAGGACCCTGGCTTAACTCCTAGCTCTCCTTAGAATAGTGATCTGCTGGGTTATCAAACACCAGCTGATACTTTAGGACAGGGAACACATAGACAGTATTTTTGTATTAGCATCTCTTGGGTTTCTTACTTTTCTGAAAAGTGTTCCTTTTTAAAATGTAAATTAGTTTACTCACTGAAAACATATTCAAAACTTGCAGAGGGCAGGCTGCAGGGTAATTGATTGATGAACACTGGCAGCCTGAGAAGCTCCTGAGGGGCCTAAGAGGGAAGGTTGTTTTTCCTAAGATTTTGATTGCTTGTTTGAGCATTTGTTGTTCTTTCTTTTGCCTTTCTTCTCCTCCCTTTTTTAAAAATTAGGTGCTACTGTCTTGTTCTTGTTTACTGTGTTTCTCCTTCCTATTTCCCCATTTTTAATATACCAGTTTTGTCTACCTACATTATTTCTTTTCCTTCAGCTTCCTATCTTTTGCTTTCTGTTTTTGTTCTTACATTCCACCTCTCTTTGTTTAGTATTCAATTTTTCTTATTTTTATTTCTATCTCCTCTATTCTCTGTTTATTTTCTTTTTTTAACTTTTTTCTATTGTCATTTCTCTTTCCCTCTCTTCTCATCATTCTGGCCTTTTAAATCATTCTAGATATTTTTCTCTATTCACTTTTTCATTTCATTGTTTGAACCCCACTTATTTATTCTTATTCCTCTGCACTTCTTACATGACTTAACTATTCATTCTTCTAGGTCTTATGCAGTTCCGTTTCTACCTTTTACTATCATTACTGCTATTATCCTTTCTCTCTTCTTAAATCTTTCCCTTTCTCTGGCCCTAATCTTTTTCTTCGAGAGAACACAAACAAAAGCAGGGAAATAGAATAAGTGGAACAAAATGTCAAAGAGAAAACTTACCACACTCACAGAAACAGCAACTAAATAAAACCTCAGAGTAAAGAATGAAATTAATCAACTGAATAAACCAATGAAGATAAAGAGATGCCTAAACACCAACAAAAATTATAAATCATATTAAGAAACAGGAAGACATGACCCAGTCCAATGAACAAACTAAAAACCAGAAGGAGATGCAGAACATGAAACAACTAATCAGAGCTGTCCAAACAAATATGAACCAACTTAATGAAGTGAAGGAAGAGATTAAGGATATTAAGAAGACACTGGAAGGACATACTGAAGAAACTGTAAAAATACATAAAAAGACAGCAGATATGATGGTGATGAAAGCAAAATGCAAGAAATCAAAAATATACTGGTGGCACAAAACAGTAGATTTGAAGAGGCACAGGAAAGAATTAGCAATGTGAAAGGCAGTACATCTGAAATCAAACTGTAGAAGAAATAGACACAACAAAAAGAAACACAGATTCCCTGCTGACAACAACAGAAGTGGACAAAGAAGAAGATGCAGCAAATGGACACAGAGAGCAGACAATGGAGGGGGGAGCAGGGAAGGGGAAGGCAAGAGAAATAAATAAAAAATAAATCTTAAAAAAAATAAAAAGAAAAAATGAAGGGCTTAGGGATCTGAAAGACAACACAAAATGCTTAGACATATGCATTATAGACATTCCAGAGGGAGAAGAGAAGGGAAAGAAGAAGGAATGTTGGTAGAAATAATAGCTGTAAAGTTCCCAGCACTATTGAGGGAGATGGATGTATATGTCCAGGAAATGCAGCACACTCCAAACAGTATAAATCCCAACAGGCCTACTCCAAGATATATACTTATCAAATTGTCCAACACTTAAGACAAAGGGAGAATACAGAAGCAGCAAGAGAAAAGAGAGCCATCACATACAAGAGAAGCTCAATAAGACTGAGTGATGACTTCTCATCTGAAACCATGGACACAAGAAAGCAGTGGTATGACATAAACAGCTGCTAAAAGAAAAAACTCCAGCCTAGAATTCTCTATCCAGAAAAACTAGTATTCAAAAATGATGGAGAATTCAAAATATTCACAGAAAACAGAAATTAAGAGAGTATGCCAATGAGAAACTTGTCCTTCAAGAAATACTAAAGGCAGAGTTGCAGGTTGAAAGGATAAAACAGGAGAGAGAGACTTTGAGGAGAGTGTAAGAAAAAATTTTAGAAGAGAGAGAAAAATAAAAACAACATATGACATACAAAAACCCAAAGAAAATATGGCTAATGTAATTCCTTGACAGTAACAACACAGAATGTTAATGGATTAAATTCACCAGTGAAGAGATACAGATTGGCAGAATGGATAAGGAAATATGACCCATCTATATGCTGTCTACAAAAAATCCACTTTAGCACCAGGGATTAAAGAAGGCTGAAAGGAAATGGGTGGAAAACAATTTTATAAGCAAACAACAAACAACAACAAAGGACAGAAATAACTATACTAATATCAGATAAAATAGACTTTAAATGCAAAACTATTTTAAGAGACAAAGACAGACACTATAAATTAAAGGGGTAATCTTTCAAGAAGAAAGAACAATCATAAACATTTATGCACCTAACCAGGTTCCCTCAAAATACATGAGGCAAACATGAAAAACTAAGTGGAGAAATAGATGCCTCTACATTTACATTGGGGGGTTTTAATACACCATTATCACCATTAGACAAAACATTCCAACAGAGAAACAATAAAGAAACAAAGATTTTGAATGATACATAAGAAGATATGGACCTAATAGACATATACACAACACTACACCCAAATACAGTGGTATACACTTTGTTCTCGAGGGTATATGGGTCCTTCTCCAAGATAGACCATGTGCAGGACCACAGAATGACTCTCAGTGAATTCAGAAGGATTGAAATTATACAAAGTAATTTCTCTCACCACGATGGAATGGAGGTGAAAATCAGTTAAGGACCAGAGAACCAGATTAGGCACAAAGACATGGAAGTTAAGCAACACACTCTTAGACAACAGTGTGTCAAGGAGGAATTATGAAAGAAAACAGTAACTACCTTGAAATGAGTGAAAATGACAACACAACATATCAAAATCTATGGGATGCAGCAAAAGCTGTACTGAGAGAGAAATTCATAGCCATGAAGGCTTATATCAAAAAAGAAGAAAGTGCTAAAATCAAAGACCTAACTGTATACCTGGAGGAATTAGAAAAAGAAGAACAAACTACAAAGGGAGTAGAAATAAGGAAATAACTAGAGCAGAACTAAATGAAATAGAAAATTTAAAAAGCTGGTTTTTTGAGAATATCAATAAAATTGACAAACCCTTAAGTAGACTTAGAAAGAAATAAGAGAGAAGTTGCAAATACACAAAATAAGAAACAAGGAAGGAAATAGCATCACTAACCCCACAGAAATTAAGAATATCATGAGAAGATATTTTGAAAAATTATATGGTAATAAGAAAGATCATTTAGAGATAGTGAACAAATTCCTAGAAACACAAAAGCAACCTACATTGATGAAAGAAGAAACTGATGAACTAAACAGACCAATCACAACAAACATGATTGAATTAGTCATCAAAAACCTCCCAACTAAGAAGAGCCCAGGACCAGATGGCTTCACAGGTGAGTTCTATCAAACATTCCAGAAAGAACTAATACCAATCCTCCTTAAACTCTTCCAAAAAATATAAGTAAGGAGAACATTGCCTAACTCATTTTATGAAGATAATACCAAAGCCAAAGAAGACACCATAAGAAAGGAAAATTACAGACCAATCTCTCTAATGAACTTAGATGTTAAATTCCTCAACAAAATACTTGCTAATTATATTCAACAGAACATCAGATAAATTCTACAACATGACCAGAGACAAGACAGACCATTTGGCATTTCAAGCAGGCTGAGACTGACTACAGAGAAGTAGGGTTGGCACAAGGCTGGGAGGGCCAGGTGAGAAGAGGTCATGGAAGCATCTGTTCCCCTCACAGCAGGGAAGGTCAGGGAATGATGAACCTGACATTGAAGGACAAATATGACATAATCTCATTGATATGAATTAAATAAATCAAACAGAATCAGAGTCTGGAAGATAGATTTATAGGAAAAAGAAAGGAGAAGAAGGTTATGAGCCAATGTCCATATCGGTGAAAACTATATAAGTTGGAAGTGAGTAGTTGCACAGGGAGAGAACATGACAGGGGTTATATTAGTCAGCCAAAGGGGTGCTGATGCAAAATACCAGAAATTGGTTGGTTTTTATAAAGGGTATTTATTTGGGATAGGAGATTACAGATACCAGGCCATAAAGCATAAGTTACTTTCTTCACCAAAGTCTATTTGAAGCAAGATGGCTGCAGAAGTCTGTGAGGGTTCAGACTTCCTGGGTTCCTACATTCCTGGGACTTGCTTTTCTCTGGGTTCAAGGTTCCTTTCTTCCTGGGGCTGGCTTCTCTTTCCTCTGTATGCTGACTTCCCAGGGCTCCAGATTAAGTCTTCACCATCAACCTCCAATATCAAAACTCCAGCATCAGAAACCCTCAACTCTGTTCTTTGCCATGCCTTTTATCTGCCTTTTGTATAAGGTGTGAGATGGCTAGGAGTGAGGACTCAACACCCTAATCAAAACTCAATCATGCCCAGGAATAGATTAGATTACAAGCATAATCCACTATTTCTTTTTGGAATTCATTAATTATATCAAATGACTACAGGGGTGTATGATAATATTGGGTTGGGTGGTGCAAGTTTAATGTGGGGGTAGGATTGAGAGGGTGGGTTGGAGGATTCATGGAACAGGGGTAGGGTTAGGGGAGGGAGCAGGTGAACACTGGGTGTTGGTGGGTATATGGTTGAAATTACAATATTACAACAGCTCTTTGGCACTATGACAAAGAACGGTTACTGGTTTAGGGTGTTGGATGGGGGGCATTCTGGACAGGGTGCACCTGGGGCAGTCTTCTAGAGAATGGGAAAGTGATCATTTTGTCATAAGGTTTTATATCAGTGGGTGGAGACCCACATAATGAGTGAGAAGGAGTTGGACTCCCATCATGGAGTGGCCCAATATGTTCTCAAACAGAGGGATGAGTGTCTCTCAAGAACATAGGTGGTTCCCAATAGGGGAGGACAGACCAGTGAGTGCATCAAGCCCTCACTGTTGTTACAAGTAACTATGAATCTTGCCTCTCTAGGAGTGAAGCCTGGTAGTCACTGTGGGCCCTGAAAGGAGAGGGAGGAAGGAATAGAGCAGATGGAAGAGGAGGTATCTAGGGGCAATGGAAAAGTTCTGTATGATCTTGCAATGATGGATACAAGCCATGGTGGATTTCATCAGAAATTTATAAAAGTGTATGGTGTAGAGTGTTCACCATAATATAAAACTTTGACCAGGATTAGTGGCTGTGCTTCAATATTTGTACCTCAGTTGGAACAAATGTACCATCCCCATATAAAAAGCTTATTGATATGGGAAGGCAGAAAGGTGGGAGGATGTTTGGTATACAGGAGAACCTTGTGTTCATTATGTGTCATTATTAACCTAAAACTTCTTTGAAGACAAAATGAAAAAAGTGAGACACTGTGGAAGAAATGGAAGAAAATATCACTTGACATACAGGACAACAGATATTACAGTGATGAATGGCAAAACATCCAAAAAAGATTTTTAAATATTTTTCATTTTTTTAGATCTTAATTTTAAAATTTTATATGTTTTAATTTTTCTAACTTATTATGTGTTTATTTCTTATTTTTAAATCTATCATTATTATTTTATTTTCCTATTAATCATATTTGGTGATATTCTTGATTTCATTTTTGAGGAAGTTTCAGACCACAGAAGGGTTACAATTGTGACAGGGGAGGATCATTGGTGTGGAGTGTCATGGGGGATACATGGGAGGAAGTTCACATGGTCATATGTATAGGTACATAAATGTTTCAAGTGTTCATGAAACATTGTCTCAGTGGGTGGAGAATCACACAATAACTGAAAGAATATTGAATTCCCATACTGGGGAGCTCTGCCAAATTCTCTAATGGAACAACAATCCCCCAAGTGCAGGACAATGACTAGTGAAGGATGGTCAATTGATGGGCCCTTGATAATGACAACAATGCTATGAGCCTCTGCTCTTGAAACTGCAACTTAGCCTAGTGCTGTTGGGTGCCTATGAGTTACCTTCTGAGAACCTCCATGTTGCTTAAATGTGGCTTCTATCTAAGCCAAACTCAGCATGTAAATGCATTTCTTTCCCCCCAGGATTGGACATGACTCCTGGGGATGAGACTCCCTGGATTACTACCAAACACTGGCTGGTGATGCAACTAGAAAAAGTCTTGAACGAAAAGGGTGAAAGATAAACAAAAATAAGTTTATATGGCTGAGACTTCAAAGTGAGTCAGGAGGTCATTTCAGAGGTAATGCTTATGCATATCTCAGCAGGATCTCAGAGACTCCCAAAGTAGATACTACCCCAAATAGTGGGACTCCTGAGTGCTATGGAGACACCGAGGTCCTATAGTCAGGGTAGATAGCTCTGGAGTTTGGTGCCTGGCCAAGTGGGCTCTTTGGAGTTTGTGCTCCTGAGTGTGACAACATTAGACTCAGTTGTGACTTCTCTACACATGCCCCTTCTATTCAAATCTATAGTTGGTGCTGGAGTTAGGAGGTGCGGCGGCTTGCTCGGTCGGTAGAGGTGGGGTCTGGCTGCGGACGAGGGGTCGGTCCAGCTCTGGACGAGGGGTTGGTCCCACTTGGGACGAGGGGTCGGTCCCGCTTGGGACGAGGGGTCGGTCCAGCAGCAGACGAGGGATCGGTCTCACAAGGGGTTGCGCGGTTCGGCTGACGGGGTCGCCCGGCGAAGCCGGCGATGAAGGGGTCGCCCGGAGAAGCAGGCGACGAACTGGGGACAAGGGAGGCCAGGCCCTTGTCGGGGGCTCTCAGGACTGGAGGGCGCACGGCAGAAGAACTACCGCGGAGACAAGGTAAACACGCAAGTCCACTTTACTGAGGGAGAGGCAACAGTTTTATAGGGGCTGGGGAAGGCTGATTGGTCGAAGCCATGCCCTGTTCTGATTGGTTGCCGGCGAAAGGTCAGTGGGCGGTACTGGACGGGGGAGGGGTGGTGGTTAGGGATTGGCTGTCACTGTTGCTGGGGGAAGGGGCAGGGTTTAGGGATTGGTGGCTGCTGTTGCTGGGGTGGAGGGCAGACTTGAGTTTCCCGCCCACGCCTGGCTGTTGCTGCTGTCGGGGGAAGGGAAAAGGGCGGGCTGGATTTTTCCGCCCACACCTGGCTGTTGCTGCTGTTGGGGGAGGGGAAAAGGGCAGACTGGAATTTTCCGCCCTGCGCCTGCGCAGGGAGAAAGAAGAAGAAGGGTGCCGCCCCACAAGGCATCGTGTGGTGCCATCCGGGAGGAGGGGCGGCCGCGGAAGCATGGCTGCCAAGAAGGGGAGACCCAAGGGCACTCTGCACCCATGCCGAGCTTCCTTCAGGGGTGGCAGTGAGTCCGACCAACCACCCTATTATGGGGGCAGCGGCTTGGCCTGCTGCGGCTGCTCCCCTGCCAGGCCAGCAAACCACACTTCAGCCCGAGGGGTGACCGCATTTCCCCCTTCTTTTCAAATAAGGGCCAGGATGGCAGCAGCAACAAGTAGCCGAGGCCCAAGAGGCAGTAAGCAATGAGGGAAGCGGGGCTGAAGAGGGAGGTGAGTATGATGGGGATACAAATGTACAATTTGGGGGGCAGTATCTTGCTGTTGCAAGCAAGGGTGGCCAATGTCCAATTCTTGTTGATCTCGGTTGCTATAAGGTCCATCTGCTTGTTAAAAGTCCAGGATGACAGCGCGTTACAGGTAGTTGATCTCTTCTTGGCAGTGAAGAGCGGTAGAGGCAGACTGTGTGATGGTCTGGAGGATCGCGGCGGTGAGGACAAGTCACGTCAGGGCACCAGCGACGGTGGTGGCGGCAGCGTCGGGAGTGGTGGAGACGTAGGCGAGGACAATAAGAAGGCCAAAGTCTTCACGGGCGCGAGAGAGGCCGATGTTAATGGGGTGGGCCGACATGGGGCGGCCCAATCTGCAACGCAGTAGGGGTTCAAGCGGAAAAAGGAGGGGGGCGGGGGACGAGAAAGGATGCTTTGGATGGCTGAGAAGAGGAGTGAGGTCGAGACAGGAGGAAGCTCCGCAGAAGTATGGGGAGGCAAGAGCAGAAGCGTTATTGGATGCTAGAAAGCAGGCCGCGGGCCGGGGAAAGCGGGTTGCGGGCTGGTTAGCAGGGCTGGAGCTGCTTGAGAGTGATGGCGGCATGGGGGGCCGTGGTTCCAATCTTCTGGGGTGGTAGCGGCTAGACAGATGGCGGAAAATATTATCAAGAAAGCAAAGGTTATGAGGAAGAAATAGAATATTAAAGGCTGTGGGGGAAGTGAGAAGATCATTTAGAGGATAGGGTTGAGAATGGTATGTTTAAGACAGAAGCTTTGTGGTTTGTAGGAGACTGCTTTATAAACGAAGGAGAATGAGGGCAGTAAATATAGTAACGATAGATAGGAAGATGACAGTGAGGAGGAGTCTTTAAGGTTCCAATCGTCCGGCGCAACAGTGGCTAGGCCGATAGCGAGGGGTGTTGCTAAATAGACAATGGCTGCAAAGACAAAATCATCTTCTGTTTCCTTAAGAATAACTTTTCTTTAAATACTTAGTAGCATGCAATATTAGAAACTGTTTCCTAAAAGCAAGTTGGCAGGGGAGCTTGGTTGCTGTTAATCTTTCCTGTTATAAAATTACCTTTTATTATTATCATCAATTCAGTTTTATATATATATATTTAAGATGACCTTTTGGAATTATCCATTTAATACCTTAATGTAAACTATTGAAGATAAATTTTATCTCTACAGAGCACATTCCCTTACGTAAAGTTATCACAATACCTTTTACACTTGCCGCATGCAAATTAAGTTTCAAGAGTTTATGAAAAATTAGCCATCTTACTTTAGGACAAAATACGTCTTTTTGCAAAACTTATTACATTTCCATTAGCATTTTTACAAACTTTTAACCTTTTTAATATTCATATAAGTTTTACATTCTTTATATTATCCTGTGAAGAAAAATAAGTTATTCATTTTAATCTAGGCAAGAACAACTTTTTATGAAGATGTACAGTTAATTTTGTTAATTAAGACTTACAATTTTTTTTTAAATTGTAGATATCTTATTAACATTTAAACTTATGTATTAATATAATAAACTTAAGTATTAATATAAGCGCTTATTTAATTTTTGGCCATTTGAATAGAGCTCTTTTAAAGATTTCTAGTAATTTATATTTACCATCTGGAGGTATCACAATATACGTTGACATTGAACGAACAGACAGACAAACACAGAACAATTACAACACATTAACAGAAATATATAATTTATTTACAGTTGACTCAAAATTCTTACTTTCTTGGTATAGCTGCTTTTAAATCTTTTTTTTATATAGCATATCATAGATTATACCCTTCAAGATTTCTTGTGGACTTCATGTTGCCTGTAATAAGCCAGGAGGGAATCTTTTACCTTCCTGCTCCACAGCAAAAGTGACCCTATCTATAAGGCGAGTATAGGTGTCCGGGTCCCAAAGCTGACACGTGGTAAGCCACGGATTAAAGGGGAGAAGAAGGTCCCAATATACTTGGAGCTGTTTCAAAGAGATCTTACACCGGTGAGTGTCTAGGAGACCGGCGAGAGCCCGAACTTGCGGGGCTTGCTTAGCAGATAGGATGTTACCCATTGCTAATGGCCTTTTGGAGCCGATAAGAAAAGGGGCCCTTACCTTGAGAGCGCGGCGATGGGAGCCGAGGTGCGCGGTGAGATGAGGGGTCGGAGCCGGTGGGGCTCCGACGGTGATCGCGGGCCAAGAGAAGGCCCCGACGAGGGGAGGGCGGGATGACGAGCAGTGGAGCAAGGCAAAGGGGAGCAAGCATGGAGGGGAGGAGGCAGAGGTGAAGGCAGGGGTGGAGGTGCTCAGGCACGTGCTCCTGAGAGTTTTATTGGCACCTCTTAATCATAGCGGGTCGGTATAAGCCCCCGACATGGAAGGAGAAAGCCATCCAGCGATTCTCCCAGACCGCCGTGGATCATATGAGGTCACCAAGGTTCAGGAGCAGCAATGCAGAGCAAAAAGATAGGGGTGAGAAGAGAGGAGAGCATAGGGCTATGGTAGGGTTACTTCAGGCGTGCAAGCGCGCGCTCCCGAGAAATCCAAGGCTCCTCTTAATCATAGCGGGTCGGTATAAGCCCCCGACATGGAAGGAGAAAGCCATCCAGCGATTCTCCCAGACCGCCGTGGATCGTATGAGGTAGCCAAGGCTCAGGTAGCAGCAATGTTGCATGAGAGAAGTCCCAAGGTGAGAAGAGAGGAGGGGGTAGGGCTGTGGTAGGATTACTTCAGACGTGCAAGCGTGCGCTCCCGAGAAATCCAAGGCTCCTCTTAATCATAGCGGGTCGGTATAAGCCCCCGACATGGAAGGAGAAAGCCATCCAGCGATTCTCCCAGACCGCCGTGGATCGTATGAGGTAGCCAAGGCTCAGGTAGCAGCAATGTTGCACGAGAGAAGTCCCAAGGTGAGAAGAGAGGAGGGCGTAGGGGCTGCCAGGTTATGGAGTGAGGCTGTGGTGGAGTTGCCTTGCCCCACGTTGTGCTGTGGTGGGGTTGCTTTGCCCCACGTTGGGCGCCAACTGCAGCGGCTTGCTCGGTCGGTAGAGGTGGGGTCTGGCTGCGGACGAGGGGTCAGTCCAGCTCTGGACAAGGGGTTGGTCCCACTTGGGACGAGGGGTCGGTCCCGCTTGGGACGAGGGGTCGGTCCGGCAGCAGACGAGGGATCGGTCTCACAAGGGGTTGCGCGGTTCAGCTGACGGGGTCGCCCAGCGAAGCTGGCGACGAAGGGGTCGCCCGGCGAAGCCGGCGACGAAGGGGTCGCCCGGAGAAGCAGGCAACGAACTGGGGACAAGGGAGGCCAGGCCCTTGTCGGGGGCTCTCAGGACTGGAGGGCGCACGGCAGAAGAACTACCGCGGAGACAAGGTAAACACGCAAGTCCACTTTACTGAGGGAGAGGCAACAGTTTTATAGGGGCTGGGGAAGGCTGATTGGTCGAAGCCATGCCCTGTTCTGATTGGTTGCCGGCGAAAGGTCAGTGGGCGGTACTGGATGGGGGAGGGGTGGTGGTTAGGGATTGGCTGTCGCTGTTGCTGGGGGAAGGGGCAGGGTTTAGGGATTGGTGGCTGCTGTTGCTGGGGTGGAGGGCAGACTTGAGTTTCCCACCCACGCCTGGCTGTTGCTGCTGTCGGGGGAAGGGAAAAGGGCGGGCTGGATTTTTCTGCCCTGCACCTGTGCAGGGAGAAAGAAGAAGAAGGGTGCCGCCCCACAAGGCATCGTGTGGCGCCATCCGGGAGGAGGGGCGGCCGCGGAAGCATGGCTGCCGAGAAGGGGAGACCCGAGGGCACTCTGCGCCCATGCCGAGCTTCCTTCAGGGGTGGCAGTGAGTCCGACCAACCACCCTATTATGGGGGCAGTGGCTTGGCCTGCCGCGGCTGCTCCCCCGCCAGGCCAGCAAACCACACTTCAGCCCGAGGGGTGACCGCAAGGAGGTGTACATCCAAGAGACTTGGGGCTTTGAGTTGTTAATTTGCCAGCTGGGCCCTGAGCCTCAGCAGAGTTGTAACACCTACTCTCCAGTTCATTGGAGGTGAGAATGGCCACCCACCATACCAAGGAATTCAGAGAGTTACAACTATAAGCAAGAGTGTCCCATCCATCAGCCATATGGGATTGAGGTTCCCTCTCAGTTACAGTGGGCATCATCATTCCAGAATCCTCAGGATTGGGGAATAAAATATGTACTAGAGTGGACTTAATGATATTCTACAATAGACTTACTGTGATTCTAGCAATGGAAGAAATTATATCATTAATATGGAGACAGTGGCCACTGGAGGTGCTGAAGGCAGGGAGATGGAAAAAGAGTTGTAATATGGGGTATTTTTAGAACTTGGAATTGTCCTGAATGATATTTTAATGACAGATATAGGCCATTATATATCCATTATATATCCTGCCATAACCTACAGAATGGAGTGGGAGGGAGTGTAAACTACAATGTAAACTATAATCCATTCTTAGTGGCAATGCTCCAAATGGGTTCATCAATTGCAATGCATGTACCACACTAATGAAAGAAGTTGTTAATGTGAGGGATGGTGGGAGGTGTGGGTAGTGGGGCATATGGGAATCCCTTATATATTTTAACATTTTGTGTAATCTAAGTACCCTTACTAATGCTCTGACTAACTTCATCATTAGAAAGATTGATGTGTTAAGAAGAGGACTCATCAGCATTACTTTTGCAATTATCTGGGATCTCAAATAATGTAAAATGGATAAATAGCCATCCTTCCAAATCAAATCAAATTAAGCCTCTTTCTGCTTCAGTGTAACACATTCACAAACCAAAGTATATAAACTATGAATTTCTACACCTCATTTGCTCCCTTTACCTAAGATTTAAGGCAATACAGAAAAAAAGTTATGCAATCATACACTACACAGTGCCAGCAACAATTATGAATTCCAGTATTCGCTAGCTTTTCAATGCTAGCAAATACTTTTCAACCCTGGTGGGAGGAGATTTCCAAGTTTGCAACACTGTAGATGAAATCCAAAAGAGCCCAGAATTAAGGAGCAGCAGCAGGAGATGGTAAGTGTGCCTGAGGCTGGGAGGGCCAGGGAAGAGTGGCCTCAAGGTCAGCATGGGGCCCTCCTCAAGCCCATCCCTCTGGACCCCTACACCTGGAAAGCCACCCTTCAATGACTCTGGAACCTTTAAGGCCATGAGCTGTGGGAATCCTTGGGGACTAGTTGCAGCCAGTTAGAGCAGCAGTCTGGAAGAGCCGATACAGGGGGGGAGAATTAAACTTGGTGACTTTAGAAAAGTCAGTGCTGGGAGGTGACTGCAAAGGAGTTTGGAGTCCTTGGAGTCTGGAAGGAAGCTTAAGGAGTGAAAGTTAAGTGTTGCTCACTGTCCAGGGAAGGTTGTGTGGTCCTAAGAGTCTGAGATGGAGGAGTTTTCAGGGCATGGTCTGGGGGCACCTCAGAGCCTGTGTTCATCCAGACCCTACCCAATGCCCTATGGTGTCATCAAGGGCATTGTCCCATGCCTGGGGATTTTCTCACTCAATTTTTGTTGGTGGACAATGCAATGCAGGAGTATCTAGAATTAAGTGAGCCTGGGGGTGGGGTCAGTGTGGGAAAGGGACCCTGAGGCTTGGGAAGAGAATCCACTCCCTGAGCCCTGAGCTCTCACCAGTGGGCACAAAGGATCTCCTGAAATCTCACAGCCTCCCTGGAAGCTGGGGTACCATAGCCTTCTTGCAGATGAGTAAAAGTAGACTGGTCCAAGGGCCCATCTCTCCATTGTCATCAGAGGCTGGGACAGGAAGTTCTCTCTGTCTCCACCTCTGGTCCCCACACCTGGAGCCCAGAGTCTGCCTGGTTCCATCCCCGGTTTGGACTGTCTTGTTCATGTTGAACCCTGCATTAATGCATTGTGACAGGGGCTCAAGGGCAATGGGAAGGGCAATGGATGGGGGTCCCTTCATGATGGATGGAAACTCTGTCTTCCAGGGAGGGGTTGTCAATTTTGACAAAAAGAGGAAGGTGATCAGCTGTGGCCATCACTGCTGGGGTGGGGTTGGGGTGGGGTGTGGGATGGCTCCCAGGTTGCATGAGGCTTCCTCTTAGTTTGATGGGGAGAGTTTGAGGAGAAAAGCCAGGGCCAAAGTCTCCTTCTGGAGGGTGGGGAATGTACTTGGGATGAAGGACAACTTCATGGAGGATCAGCTGTGTGAACCTAGCTCTGAGGGCAGGTAGAGAATGGAAGGGAGTGGAGAGATCAGGGAACCCACAGGAACAAAACAGTCACTGGCCCCCATCCCACCCAGCAAGCCCACCCAGGCCTAGGCAGGGACTATTCCTTCCCTCTGACCCTAGAAATACCAGATGATTGCTGAGCTCCAGCAGCCCCAGGCAGGCTGCTGCTATGACTCCCTTATGCCCAATGAGCAATTTGGGGCCTGGTTTGGAGACATGGAGGAGCTCAGCAAGAAAGATAGGTGAGGCCAAGACAGCATCAGGCCACAATAGCTATGGGATCACCATTGAGGATCCTGAGGACAGCTGGGGTACCCAAATGCCACCTGCTGGGCAGACACTAGGAGGGAGACCTGAGGTGTGACTCCTGGGACCCTACAACTACCAATCTGTCACACAGCTACCACCTGTCTTGTGAGCTGGAGCCTCCATCCCAGTTGGCCTGTAAGAACTTTAAGGACAAACACCACCTGGAAGGCATCAAGCCTTGGAGGGAAGAGTGAGTTCCCCATCCAGGGTGGGCAAGTGTGGCAGGTGCAGGGTTTATGGAAGCTTCAAACTAAGTATGGGCTTGGGGAGGTTGACAGTTCAGCCCTGGGATCTCAACTCCACTCCCAACCAAGCCTGTGACTGGGGTGAGTTGCCCCATCCCTAGGCTTCTTTCCTTTTCTGTGAAATGAGGTGACGCTGCATGATCTTTAAGTGAATCAGAGCCCACTGGCTACTATTAATGGAATGACCACTTAGGGTACAGTGGTAGCAGGGGAGAAGTTTGATTGCATTCCAGGGGAGCCCCCCAAGTTAAGCCAACCTATCCATCCAGCTGCCAGGCTGCCAATGCTGAGTCCAGTGGTAGCAGCAACCCCTACTCCAAAGTCCAGCTCCAGTGTGGCCCTGACTTCAGCAGTGGGGATGCAGATGACTCGCTTCACACACACGAGGCTGGCTCCTCCAAGCTCTAAGGTGAAAATCCACCTGGACAATGTCCCAGAGTCCTAAGATGGCCATGAAATGAAGATGAGTGCTCACCTCTTCTCATGTCAGCCCTTGTCCTCACCCTTCCTCCCCTGTGCCTGCTTGGTCTTCTCTGGGTCCACAAAGAGGTCAAGAATTGTTGACTCCTACAGAATTTCTAGACCCTTCTAGAGATTCTAGAACCACCCTAGAGTACCCAAAGGCTCCAGGCTTCTGCTGGTCTTGCATCCACAGTTGGGGCAATTGACTTCTGAATCTATGCATAACTTCTCTATTGTCACATCAGCATCCAGAAGGATATCCTCTTTCTCCCACACCCCCATCAAACCCTGGGCCAGATGGTTCATCTCCAGGGACTGAAACTCACTGCCACACTATAAGTGGCATGTGATTGACTACTGCATTGTCCATGTCAGCCTGGAGGGGGACAATGCCAGCAGTACAAGAGCATCATGGTGAGCTGGATGTACTGTTGTACCCTGGAGCTCATCACTGGCTCAGGCAGTAGACACATAAGAAATGACATGCTCCCTCTTTGCCATCCTGGAGCAAACTTCCCAGTGGTGGAGATGGACAGACAGCCTCCTCAAGAGACAGGAAGAGTATGAGTTTGATGGCTCATCAAACACCTCATCAGGGCTCAGATGGTGGACTTTGGGGCTGAGCCAGTCATGCTGAGGAAGACCTCATAAAGGCTCTCTAAGGCAGCCTCAAAGAGGAGGAGGGAGAGGACAGCCTGCCAGGCCCAAGGGGGACATGTGCTTGGCTGGCCTGAGGAACAGCCTGGAAGCCAGGGTGAAGGAGCACAGATCAAGGGGAAGAGTTGAGGTCAGAGAGGTGCTGGGAGCTGGGTCACATCAGGCCCTGTGAACTGCTGGATGGAGCTTGACTTTCTCATGTGGGGAGATGGGAGTCACTGGAGGGTCAGAGCAGAACAGGGACAGCAGGTGATGTTTGGCTTCAAATGGAGGTTGGATCTGTTTGTGGAGACACAGGCCAGTGAGGGGCTGATGCCATGGCCCAGAAGGGATTATGGGGCCTGCCCCAGGATGGTGGCCATCAAGGTGTAAGCAGGAGCCAAGTCCTGGATAGGATGTGCAGATGGAGCCACCCCAGCACCCACTGCACAAAGGCTGGTTGAGTTGTGATGCTCCACACCCACCCTGACCTGCACTTCTCTTGTGGCAAGGAGCAGATGTGGTTTTACTAAGCTGTCATTTGTTTGACTCTTGACCTAAGTCCTGCCTGTAGTTGGGCCCTCATGGTCAAGGTAACTGTGCCTGGACCTTGCTGACCATATCTGCATCCTGGAGCCTGGGACAGTCCTGGTGTGCCATAGGTTGTCATCCAGCCCCTCCTTCTCTCTGACATCTGGACTTTGATTAGATGTTGTGCTCTTGCCTGGAGTGTCTTGGAGGGTCAGGATTGTGGCAGGGTCACTCCCTGAAGGCAAACCATCTCCTGTGATTGTGAGGCTGGAGGAAACAGAATGAGGCCCAGATTTCACTCCTCAGTCCCCACCCTCTGCTGCATGGTCACCATTTGTCCCCACAGTCCTGGGAGTCCCTAACAGTTGTGCAGACTGAGGACCAGACCCAGGGGACAAGGTTCAGCCTAGAGGGCAGGGGTTTGGGCCCATACTGGGAAACATCCTCAAGATGAAGATGAAGTTTCATGTAGGAGATGGGGTTAGGAATGATTGGAAAGAACCTCCTCATTCCATGGAGGTCTCCCAAGAAGTGCAAGAGAAGACAATGAGGACCCTATAGACCTAGCCCTGAACAGAAGGTCTTTACCAGCTGCAGGTGGGGGAGCTGGCCCCAGGACCTATGCCCTGAGGGCCTGTCTCTTGATCCATCACAGGTGTCCAACCAGGAAATAGCTCCAGCTGTGGTCTGCAAGGCCATGGAAGAACACAACCTGGATGGGGACAAGCCAGAGATCTACTAGCTGGTGCAAATCATTTCAGAGAATCAAAGTAACTCAGGGGATGAGTTGGAGAGGGCAGTGGTGGAAGAAGTGGACCTGAGCACCATGTCACCAGCCTGAAGGTCCTAGGCCTTCTGGCCCCAGGGTACCTGACATCAGGGTGGGTAGGCACTCTGTCCACACACCAGGCTGCCCAGAGCAGCCCTCAGTGCCCACAGCCTCTTCTCCCTACCTGCTCCTTTTCCCTTGTGTACCCATCCCTAGACATGACCCAGGCATTGGGAAACCAAGTTTAAAGCTAGCAACATGAGGTACACAGAGAAAAGGCTTTTCATCTTGGATCATGAGAAAGATGGCCTAGCAGAGGGGCTCAACTTGACAGGTATCCTATGGACAGGAGAGAGTGACTGCACCTCCAAAAGCACCAGGCCTGATGCACACAAGTACCAAACAAGCTACAGGCCATGCCTTTATGATAGGGAAAATGGACCAAATCTCCTTGATTCCCTTTGGAGGCTCTAAGGAGCTGCCTCATTATTCTAGAAAGAGAGAAAGAGAAAGATCCAGAAGAAGAGCACAGACCCAGAGCCAGGTGTCCAGGGCTCTGACCCTTAGATAGGTTTCTCAAGCACCTGGGCCAGCTTCTCATTCCCAAAGGGGAGAGAAAATTAACCAACATATGCACCCATGGTATGTCTGTGCACAATAAAGTTAACTGGATTCTTGCCAGTGAGCTGATCCCCTCTCCCAGACACTAGTCCAGGCAAATTAAAATGCCTCCCACCATTCCTAGAAGTTAGTTCCAAATCCTCTCGTCTTTTGAATGGGAAATGGGAGCTATGAGGGTGAAATAGGGCAGAAGGACCCGTCCTAAAGAACAGGAAGACCAAGGACTGGAGAGGTTGAGAAAGGAGATGAGTAGCCACACCTCTGAGGCTGGAGCAGGAATTCAGCCCAGTGATTCTGTCCAGCTGGCTCTGGGCCAGGAAGACAGGAGGAAGATGAGATCAGTGTAAAAACTTGCTGGGTGTCAGTACTGCACGGTCATGGAGGCCTCCAGGAACCCTGCTTGGGAGGCCTGAGCAGGGCTGCCCTTCACTGGGCCCCAGTGATCTTGTCCTGGGTAGTGCTGGATTTGGGGGCTGTGCACTGTGTTCCAGAAATCCAATTTCAGCTCTAAGATCCTGAGTAGTGAAGGCATCAGGGGGTGTGATAAGTGGGGAAATTGATGACCTCTTATCAGCTCCATTCTGAGGTTGGCAGGAATGAGTCAGAGTCACTTTTAAAACAAGTGCCCCTCATTTTCAACTGTGCCTCTGCAGAGCCTTTCCTTCAGGTAGGGGTCATTCAGGTCCTCAGCAGAGGCCTGCTCTCATGGGGGCACAAAGGGTTGAGGTGTCCTGTGGTCCCTCAGAGCACAGCTGACCACCCCTCTGCCCCACTCCCCAGTGCTGTAGATCCCAGACAGTGCAAAAGTGTATTACATTATGCATCCCTCACCCAAGTATCAATTAATGCTTATGCAGCAGTCCTCACCCATGGACACCAAGCTCAAGAAGACAGCTATCTCAGCCTTTCTGCAGAAGAAGCCAAAGGGACCCAAGTTCTGAAAGCGGAAATTCTAACTGACCCCTGGTGCCCTCCAGCCTCAGGGTCCCCCTGCCCAGGTCTGCCTGGCCAAGCAGTTTTTCTGACCCCCACCACAGTGGGCCAGGCCAGACAGGCACCTCCCTCCCCACGAGCCAGTCTGGGCTATTTACTATTGTAAATAGTAAATGTTAGATGTGAATATTTTATTATTAAAATCTTGTTTCAACTACAGCCTCGGAGTTGATGACTGGTTCTTTCATTTACAGTGTTAATTGAAATGAAGTGCAGCCTGTCACATTGCTCATTCAAATAAGAAATTATGCAGTCACCAGTTTATTTTAGAAAGGAGAAGTCAAAAGAGCCAGCCCCCCTTCCTTACTGAAGCAAACACAGAAATCCCCTTTCACAGAGGAAATGTGCATTTCCGTATCAATACACCTAGAAGGAGCAGAGACCACCATGGGGACTATTGGATTTTAAAGTTAAAGGTACCTCCGTTTGCCAGGACCATTTCCTGACCCTGGACAGGGCAGTGGCTGCATTCTATCACTCTGGAGGAAGGACATTTTCTGCTTCTTGGCAGAGGCTTTGTTTGAAAACTACAAGTTCAGTGTAGTTTTCAAGGGCAAACTCCAGATTTACATGAGAACTAGTTACAGGAAAAAATTAGAGCAATTCTAACAATATGGAGAGGAAAAGGACAGAGGAAGATTATTAGCACATGGTCCAAGGGAGGCAGAATTTTGCCTCAGTTCCTCAGTTCCGCTCTATGCCCAATGGTCAAATCTTTAACTTAGATTTCATGCTTTGGAATACTTATCCCTAATACCAAAATACTTTCCTTTTGAGGGGACTGGAGAAATTGAGATGCAGCTTTTCAGGGCCAGCTGGACCTTGTTTTATAAGCACTACTGCTTCCTAAGAACTAGTGCTCCCCACTGCCCTGCCATTCCTTGTGAATTTCTTAACCCAGAAAATCCCTGGCAGGCCCTGGCCTCTGTGTCAGGTACTGGTGGCCTCTCCTGCCTGACTGAGACCTGAGGCATCACCATAGGCTCTGGATGCTAACAGAAGAGTACTTACCCCTTGCAAGCTAGAGAAACCACATAGTCTTTTCTATGGGTCAAGGTGAAATCTTGGATGATGTGGTTTGAGGTCCACCATCTTGGGGTTCTTTAGTTTACACTTTCAGTTGTGTTGCTACTGATTGTCCTCAAGAGGAGTTTGGCTCTGAGCCCTTAGAGCTTGAAGCCCCCAGGATGACTGCATCCATTGTCCAAAATTTGTGCTTTGTTTTGATCATTGGGGTGAGGACAATTCCTATGGGGAGGGGTTGAAAGATAGGGCCTGGGGGGGGGAATGCCACCAGGATTGAGGACCACCGTCCTGCACAGACACACCTCCCCACAAATTACTGGATGGCTTCCTGTCCTAGTGGTGACAGGCCCTGTCCTGAGCTACCCCTTGGCCCTCCCCTGGCTTCACCAATGTTCAGGAACTAAAGATTTAACATTCGGCACAATGCAAAGCCCCAGGACCCTGCCCCAGCCTCCTGCCTACTCTACCTGTGGGCTGTGGAGCCACTTCAGAAGGGTTATCAGGGAAGCAAACACTATAATATTACCTTTTAATTAGCAAATATATGCTGAACTGATACATTTTCTCTCTAAATAACAGTTTCCAGCTCTCTCTATTGAGCAGGCCTATAAGTGAGGAAAATCTGGTAGCAACATCCACCACTGATGCCCAGATTGTGGCCCCAAAATTCTATTTTCCATGAAAAGAGAATAAGACATCTAACCTAGGAGGTATGTGTGAGTCCAGGTCTTAGCCAGGAAATATGGGAGAGGAACCTGACAATCATGGCATGCTGGAGAGCATGAAAGTCACCAAAGTCCACAAGGGTGGAGTCAAAACATGACTGGAGCCAACTGGAAGGCCTTCTGGCCAAATCTGGGACAAGTTTGGTGTCATAATTGCCAAAAAGGATAACCAACTCAACTCAAATGCCCATCAAATGAAGGGACAAAGAAAATGAGATATTATCAGCTATAAGACATAATAAAGTACAGATACATGCTAGAAGGTGAGGGACCTGAAGAGCATTATGCTAAGTGAAAGAAGCTGGACACTAGAAGCCACTTACAGGATTCCACTCATAGGAAGGATCCAAACTATGCAAATCCAGACAGACAGAAGATAGATTAGTGGTTGCTAGGAGCTGGGTTAAGGGTGGTTGGGGGAAAGTGATTGCTACTGGGTCCAGGATTTCATTTGGAATCAATGAAAATATTCTAGGATTAGATAGTGTTATTATTTTACAGCCTTATGAATATACTAAAAAGCACTGAGTATTGCACTTTCTTTTTTTTTTTTTTTTTTTTTTAAAGATTTATTTTTATTTATTTATTTCCCCTCCCCTCCCCCGGTTGTCTGTTTTCTGTGTCTTTTTGCTGCGTCTTGTTTCTTGTTTCTTTGTCCGCTTCTGTTGTCGGCAGCGGCACGGGAAGTGTGGGCGGCACCATTCCTGGGCAGGCTGCTCCCTCCTTCGCGCTGGGCGGCTCTCCTTATGGGTGCACTCCTTGCGCGTGGGGCTCCCCTACGCGGGGGACACCCCTGCGTGTCAGGGCACTCCTTGCGCGCATCAGCACTGCGCATGGGCCAGCTCCACACGGGTCAAGGAGGCCCGGGGCTTGAACCGCCGGCCTCCCATGTGGTAGACGGACGCCCTAACCACTGGGCCAAAGTCCGTTTCCCGAGTATTGCACTTTCATAGGCTGAAGTTAATTATTGCTCATGTTAATTATTGTTCAATAAAAAAAAGTTAAATCGATACAGGAAGTCCATAATATTGTTTGCCTTGAGTAGGGCCTGGATAGCTTGTGAAATAGACAAATACCTGCACATTCACTGATGGTCTTAAGAAAGCTCAGGGGCTTTCAGAGACCAGAGGACTGGGGGGAGGGGAGGAGTGGACATGTAAGTTGCTGCGTCCCTGGTTCTGGTCTTTCCCCTTGACCACATCTGTCCATATTCCCCACCCCACCCTGGTTGGCCCTCTGGAAATGACATCTCCCCTCATGTATTCTTGGGGGACCTCAGAGAGAGTCTTCTCATTACCCTGCACTTCTACACAAGTTGTTTGATGTCTGCCACAGGTAAGAAGAAGTCTTTGTGGGAACTTGTAAAGCAGCAGGTGCAGGTGCAGACACTGCTCAAGCACTGCTGTGCTGGCTGGTAACCTGCCATGGCCTTGAGTCCCCCAGGCACTACCCGAGACTCCCTGGACCTTTCTTTGGGGCCCCAGGACCTCCCCATTATCTAGCATCTAAAGGATTCATGGTTCTTGGCAGGGGGCCTCAGGACACCAACCATGATTGGTTTTCTTTCTCTTGACCAAACTGCCAGACTAGGTCCTCAGGTGCCCCTTCCCCTCCCTCCCCATCCTGACTACCTCAAAACTAATTGTGTAGCTGTGGACTGCAGAGAAAAGTCACTCAGAATAGAGGAAAGCAAAGGAAAAAAAACTCTCAACCCTAACAATTCTAAATATCAAACTCACACTTGTGCCTAGTCTTCCCCTCCCAGCTCCCCCTCACTCAAGCCTTTAGGCTGCCCTGGGGCTGAGGAACCCCTCGCCAGGCAGTTCCCTCCCTGCCTCTTCCTCTCCTCCAGCCTTCCAGAATTCCAGGTGGCCTCATCACAGCCCCTTGGCTGTCAGGGAAAAGCATGACCACATTCCCTAGAGTTCCCTATGCTGGCCAAAGCAGATCAGCCTTTTCCTGCTCATTGTCTAGGGGCCATGAAGTCTGCCTAAGGTTGATGGGTGGTTTTTTGCTGAATGGCCCAGGAGAAGGGCCTCGTGTGGCCAAGAAAGGGAGGGAATGTAACCTAGGAGAGGAGCTTTCCATGAGCAGGTGAAGAAAAAGCAGCTGTATGTGTATTGGAGGTGGATTCAGTGGTCTCTGGGGTGGGGTCAGTGACAGGTGCCCCAAGAGTTTTCAAGGGATGTGCAAAGAAACAATGAACACTTCCAACATAAATATTTAAATATAACATATTTAAGCATGTAAAGTAAGAGCATGTCAAATGAAAATGGCCTGCTAGCTGAAGTGATGAGGGAGCAGATCCTAGGAGTAAGCTGAGTAAGCCAGACAAAGCAGAGAATGCAGAGCTGAGGCCCAGAGAGAAAAGGCACAGAGAGAGAGATAGGAGAAGGCTGGGACTGGGAGTGGGGAGAGAGGAGGTGAGCTGGGGTCCATGGGAGACAGAGAGAGCAGCCAGGTACCAGTCCTCTCATCCCACTCTCATCTGCTCAATACTTACCCCACAGCTAAGGGAACTAGTCTGCCTGGGCTCTGGCTTCTTGCAACCCAATTACTGAACAATACAGACATGGGGCAAGAGCAGTTGCCCAGTGATTGTTAGAACCCAGGCTCATAAGTGCATGGGTTTTCCAGGTGATCTTATCTCTGTGCATCCAAAAAGCCATTGCTGATAATAAGACCTCAGTGGCTTCTGAGGTTCAGGAATAGTGATCCAAGGGATGCCTGGATCCTGGAGGTATCCAGGGTCTCTACAACAGTCCTAGTGCCATGTCTGAACCTGGATGCAAGAGGCATGAGCTTGAGGCACAGAAGAACGGGTACTCCTGGCTCTCCACTTCCTGAGATTTAGACAGTTCTTTGAAATGTTATCACACTTGTCCTCATCCACTACATGTCTACCCTTGTCTGGATCCCTGGAAAACAGTGAGCCTGTTGGCACTGGGATGACCTTTCTGCTTGATGAGTGTGACCTATTATGATCCTCAAATAACCAGAATCACTGAATGCCAGTGCTGGAAGGATTGCCTTGTCCTCTGTCCCTAATATGATCCTCATACACCCAGAATCACTGATTGTCAGCAATGGAATTTTGCCTTGTCCTTCATCCATCTGGGGTAAGGAATGTCCCCCAAGTCATCCTACTGAGCACAGCTCACATGTCACCTCTTCGAGGAAGTTTACCCTGATGTTCCCCAGGCAGAATAAATAGCTTCCTCCTCCAAGTTTCCATTTACTAGACTTATGAACTTGAGTCATAAATAGTTGTTTTCCTATTGTCCCTCCTTCCTGTGGATTTCCAAGGGACACTCATGTTTTATCCATTCAAACTCCTCCTAGCCCTTCTGTGCACCAGGCACCAGTTGGGCTCTTGGATTCAAAGCTGAATGGGACTGGATCTGGTCCTTGCAAAGTTTAGAATCCATTTGGGGAGAGATGCTGATGGACAATTGCAGCAAGAGCTCTGAGTGAAGTCTCTGCCACATGCAGGGGGTAGGACCATCCTGCATTGGTGCAGAGTTGCCTGCATGGAACAGGAGCTCAGTCATCCCTCACTGAGTAAAACTGAGGAGGTTTGGTGACAGTGGTAGCCCTATCTCTTGTTTAGGGAGCTGAGATGCAAGTTAGTGGCAGGGATCAGACTAGAACCCAGTGCTCCTGACCCCCTGTGTATTGCTTGCTTGACCTTGGTTGATATCATTAAGTCAGGTTATGGCTAAAAAATTCATTCATCATTCCTTCATTTCTTTATTCCTACCAGGGGCCTACCATGTTATGACCTGGACGAGGGGAGCAAAAACTGAGAGGGCACTTTCTCTTTGTTGCTGACAGCTTAGAGAGTGGGGGGGACTTTTATTGCATTTTGGGAAACTTTGGTTAAGTCACTTGATTAGAACACTTTAGGGCCTCAGTGAGGTGTGACCCAGGTTGGGGTCAGAAAATATGGGTGCCATTTTTGCATTGTCACGTGAAAGATGACTCCAGGACCAGCTACAGCTGAAAGAGAGGCCAAGAGAAACCCCTGGAGGCTAAGAGAAATGCCAGAGGCTGGAATTAGTAGAGCAGACAGAAAGTGAGGAGAAGCTTACAATCTTGCTTTGCCATGTGGTGAGAGCATTGAACAGCAGATGAGAAAGCATCTCTGATGATACTTTGATTTGAACATTTAATCAGCTTTGGAACTGTAAGCTTTTACTCTAGTAAATCCCCATTATAAATGCAAACAGACTTTTTGTGTTTTTGTGTTGGCAACCTTGGAAAACTAAAATAAAAGGATTCCTAAGAAATGGCAAATGAGAAATTAAAAGCTCAAGAGATTTCTATGTTTTCTATGCTTCTGTCATCTTATTTCTGACTCAAAGCTGGAAAATTTTAAACTAAAGCTCTAAACTCTCTATTTCCATCTTTGAGATATAAGATTTTCCTTCCTCTGGATTGTAATACCAAATTAATTTATAAAACCCCTTTAAAAGCTTTTTATCTGGAGGGGCAGGGCAAGATGGTGGCTGAGTGAGTGCACCTGACAATCTCTCCTGCAAAGAAGCACCTGGGCAGCGTTGGAGGTTCTTTGGGACCAAGCTGCTTCGGGATTTTTGCACGGCAGGAGGTGTCTGGACATCGATTTGGTGGGAAGGTAACAGAGAAAATTCATGTATAAGATATAATTGAGAATCTATTACACGGAGGTGGGAGCTGCGTGTGGGACACTCCCTCCTGGGGTGGGTGGAGTCACGGCACCAGCGCTGCGGAGGCAATTTCTGGAGGCACGGTGGTACTGGGGAATTCACAAACCCTGAGTGGGCTATGGGGGGGTTAACACTCTGCCTCTGGAGGTGGCTGTCTGTCCTTCCCCACTTCCTAAAAAGTCTGCTCCAGGAGAACAGAGAGGAAACATGTAATTTCTTTTTTTTTTTATTTTTTTTATTTTTTTATTTTATTGACTTTGTAATAATATTACATTAAAAATATATATGTGAGGTCCCATTCTACTGCCTGAACCACTGAAGGGTCCCAGGGGACAGTGATATGCCTGGCTTCTTGTACTTGTTGTCCTCAAGCAGGCTGATATGGACGATACAGCAGTTGCCCACATGATGTTTATAGCATGGCCATGTGTCATGGTGCTTGTGGCTGTTCTAAGTGGCCTTGAGGTTGATGGAGAAGGAGGAAGAATATGTTCCTCCAGATGCTGATGTGACAATGGAGGAGTTCCGTGTGGATGCAGAGGTCGACTGCTCCAACTGGGTGACAGCTAGATCAGCAGAAAGCTTAGAGCCATGGGGCACCTCAGGGCTGTGTGAGAAGCTCCAGGAGATTCTAAAAGTACTGTAGGTGTCAACAATCCTTGACCCCTCTGTGGACTTGGAGAGGGCCAAACCAGCACAGGAGAAGGAGTGTGAGGGTGAGGGCTGACATGAGAAGAGGTGGGTAGACACCTTCATTTCCTGGCCATCTTGAGACTCCAGGACATGGTCCACATGGATTTCCACCTTAGAGCTTGAGAAGTGGGCCATATGCATGTGAGGTGAGTCTACTCCCTCTCTGCTGCTGAAGTCAGGGCCACACTGGAGCTGGATACTGGATTGGGAGTTGCTGCTATCACTGGACTCAGTGGCTGGAGCTAGACTGGTAGAAGGATGGGTTGGCTTACCTTGGGGGTCTCCCTCAGGATGCATCCTAGATGCCCTGCTAACACTGTACCCTGCTAAGTTTGCAGTCCATCTAAATGAGCCAGTGGGTTCTGACTGCCTTAGAGTTCATGCAGCATCACCCCATTTCACAGAAGAAGAAACAGGCTTAAAGATTGGCTGACTCATGCCAGTCACAAGCTTGTTTGGGAGCAGAGTGCTAAACTGTCAGGCTCCCCAAGTACAGGCTTAGCCTGAAGCTTCCATGAGCCCTGAGCCAGCCCACATTTGTCCACCCTGGATGGAGAACTCACTCTTTACTCCAGGGTGCAGTGATGCTCAGAGATGAACTTACCAGGTGCAATGGATGTGTCATGATGATGGGAGAGAGTGTTGCTGTGGAGGGAGTGGGGGGCGGGGGCGGTGGGGTTGAATGGGACCTCATATTTTTTTAATGTAATTTTTAAAAAAATAAATAATTTTTAAAAAACCTGACTTTAAAATGTTGTTTGACCTAATGTAAGGGGGAAATGGAAAGGAGAAATGAGTTTATATGGCTATGGGTCTCTAAAAAAGAGTCTGGAGGTTGTCAGAAGGATTGCCCTTATGCACACCTGAGCAGAGTCTCAGAGACAGATAAAGTAGATACAACCCCAGGTATTGGTTCTTTTGAGGGCTAAAGAGACCCACGGGTTCTATGGTCATGGCAGATGAGTTTCACTGCCATGCCAGTTGGCCCTTCTTTGGAGCTGGTGTTTCTGCATGATGGAACTGGACTCAGATGGGATCTCTTTTCACAAGACTTTCATGCTACTTAACTGGAATTGTAGTTGGTGCTGGGGTTTAAGATATATCTAGGGGATTTGAATCTCTGGACTGACAATATGATAGCCAGGCCCTGAGCCTCAACAGACTTCAGCTCCTACACTCTGATTTATTGGACTTACCCCACTCAGCTAACATGGAGTTGAAGAATGTCAACCACCACACCATGGAGCCTAGAGTGCCTACAACTGAAAGCAGGAGGATTGCATCCAGTATCCATGTGGAATCTAAGCCCCCTCTTGACATAGATGTGCAATGGACACAACCAACCCAATGTCCACAGAGAAAATGTGGCATTGGTGTGGGAAGGGTGGCCGTGGTTGCTGCTGGGTGCGGGGAATGGGAGGAAGAGATGAGATGTGGAGGCATTTTCGGGACTTGGAGATGTCCTGGGTGGGGCTTCATGGACAATTACAGGACATTGTAGATCCCCCCAGGGCCCACTGGATGTAACGTGGGAGAGTGTGGGCTATGATGTGGACCATTGACCATGAGGTACAGTGATGCCCAGAGATGTACTTACCAAATGCAATGGAAGTGTCATGATGATGGGAGAGAGTGTTGCTGTGGGGAGAGTGGGGGTGGGGACGGTGGGATTGAATGGGACTTCATATTTTTTGAATGTAATATTTTTAAAAATATGAATAAAAATAAAAAAAGGTACTCCCTCTTAGTGCAGCTGCCAGGGACCCCATGGAGCCACCTCTGGTCTGGTCTGGGTCTAAAGGGACCCCACAGTCTTCTTTTGCTCCCCCAAGGACACCTCCTTGGAATGAGGGGAGTCTTCCAAACATTCCTCCCACCATCTCCTACAAGAACCTATACCTCAGTCTTGAGTTTTTTTCCCAGTGTGGGTCCAAACACCTTCACTGTAGTCTGAACCCTGTCCCCTGGGCCCTCTGCCTGCAGAACTGTTATGGGCTCCCATGGCCCTGGGGACAAAGAGTGACCATGCAGGAGAGGGTGGGGACTGAGTAGTGAAAACTAGGCCTCTGTCACCTCGTCCCTCCCAATCATGAGAGATGCCTTGCCCTATGGTGTGAGTGCCCCTGCCCCAACCCAGCCCTTCCAGGACACGTCCAGGTAGCAGTGAAACTCCAGGTCAGAGAACACAAGACCTATCCCAAGCCCAGATGTCAGACAGGAAGAGGGGCTGAACAACAACCTACAGCACACCAGGACTGCCCTGAGATCCAGGATGCAACTGTGGTCAGCAAGGTTGAGACTGAAGTTTTCTTGACCACAATGGCCCAGCTACAGGCAGGGCTCTGGTCAGGCATCAAACAAATGACATCTTAGTAAAGCCACACCTGCTCCTTGCCACAAGAGAAGTGTAGCCCAGGGAAGGTATATAACATGGCAGCTGGTGCAGCCTCTGTGCAGTGGGAGCTTCAGTAGCTCCATCTGCACATCCCATCCAGGATCTGGCTCCTGCTTACATCTTGATGGCCACCATCCTGGGGTTGACCCTGTCCTCCCTTTTAGGTCATGACAGCAGCCCCTTACTGGCCAGTGTCTCCACACTCTGGTCCAACCTCCACTTTGAGGCCAAAGGTCACCTGCTGTCCCTGTTCTGCTCTGACCCTCCAGTGATCCCCATCTCCTCCCATGGGAAAGTCAAGCTCCATCCAGAAGCTCACGGGACCTGACGTAACACAGCTCCCAACATCTCTGTGACCTCAACTCTTCCCCTTGACCCCTGTTTCTTCACCCTGGCCTCTATGCTGTTCCCCAGGCCAGTCAAACACATGTCTCCCTTGGGCCTGGCAGGGGCTGCCTCAGTGAGCCCTTCCCAGGCCTTCCTCACTCAGCATCCCAGCCACAATGTCTCCCTTGGGCCTGGCAGGGGCTGCCTCAGTGAGCCCTTCCCAGGCCTTCCTCACTCAGCATCCCAGCCACAGTCCATATGTCCACTGTCCTGTGCCCTGACAACCATTGAACTCACACTCTTCCTGCCTCTGGAGGTGGCTATCTGTCCTTCCCCACTTCCTAAAAATTCTGCTCCAGGAGAGCAGAGAGGAAACATGTAATTTCTTATGTCTTCTGGCTGAACCACTGAAGGGTCCCAGGGGACAGTGATATGCCTGGCTTCTTGTACTTGTTGTCCTCAAGCAGGCTGATATGGATGATACAGCAGTTGCCCACATGATGTTTATAGCATGGCCATGTGTCATGGTGCTTGTGGCTGTTCTAAGTGGCCTTGAGGTTGATGGAGAAGGAGGAAGAATATGTTCCTCCAGATGCTGATGTGACAATGGAGGAGTTCCGTGTGGATGCAGAGGTCGACTGCTCCAACTGGGTGACAGCTAGATCAGCAGAAGGCTTAGCGCCATGGGGCACCTCAGGGCTGTGTGAGAAGCTCCAGGAGATTCTAAAAGTACTGTAGGTGTCAACAATCCTTGACTTGGAGAGGGCCAAACCAGCATAGGAGATGGAGTGTGAGAGTGAGGGCTGACATGAGAAAAGGTGGGTAGACACCTTCATTTCCTGGCGATCTTCAGACTCCAGGACATGTTCCACATGGATTTCCACCTTAGAGCTTGAGAAGTGGGCATGTGAGGTGAGTCAACTGCCTCTCTGCTGCTGAAGTCAGGGCCACACTGGAGCTGGATATTGGATTGGGAGTTGCTGCTATCACTGGACTCAGTGGCTGGAGCTAGACTGGTGGAAGGATGGGTTGGCTTACCTTGGGGGTCTCCCCCAGGATGCAACCTGGATGTCCTGCTAACACTGTACCCTGCTAAGTTTGCAGTCCATCTAAATGAGCCAGTGGGTTCTGACTGCCTTAGAGTTCATGCAGCATCACCCCATTTCACAGAAGAAGAAACAGGCTTAAAGATTGGCTGACTCATGCCAGTCACAAGCTTGTTTGGGAGCAGAGTGCTAAACTGTCAGGCTCCCTAAGCCCATGCTTAGCCTGAAGTTTCCATGAGCCCTGAGCCAGCCCACACTTGTCCACCCTGGATGGAGAACTCACTCTTTACTCCAAGGCTTGATGCCTTCCAGGTGGTGTTTGTCCTTGAAGCTTTTCCAGGCCAACTGGGATGGAGGCTCCAGTTCATGGGGCAGATGGTAGCTACAGGACAGGGTGGCAGCTGTGAGGCCTCCAGGAGCCACACTTCAGGTCTCCATCCCAATGTCCACACAGGAGTTAACATTTGGGTGCCCCAACATCTTCAGACAACTGGTCCTTTGCTGACCCAGGGGCCATCAGGGTGATCGTGCCCTTGCAGTTGCCAGATCTAGTCCTGGCTTCACCTGTCATTCTCACTGAGCTGCTCCATGGCCTCAAACCAAGCCTCAAAATGCTCATTGGACACAATCCTCATTGAGTCAAACCAGCAGGCTCCCTGGAGCTGCTGGAGCTTGGCGATCATCTGGTATTCCTGGGGCCAGAGGAAAGGAAGAGTAACTGTGGAGGCCTCGGTGGGCTTCTGGGTGGGATGGGGGCCAGTGCCTGGGTTTCCTCCTGTAGGTGCCTCCATCTCTTCACACCCTTCCAGGCTCTACCTGCACTCAGGGCTGAGTTCACACAGCTCATCCTCCAGGAAGATGTGCTTCATCCCTTCTTAATCTTCATAAATCCAAGGAGAGTTGTCTTCTTAACTCAATTTAGCATAAGGATTCTAAAGGGTTGAGGATTTTTCATGTCTCACCAAGCTAAAAATAAATTAGAAAGTAACTAGAAGTGACTATTACCCAAGTATTACTGTCATTAAACATGACTCCTGGTTATCCTCAGACCATACAAAACCCTGGATCCTGCTTCCAGATTTCAATAAGATCAAGAAGCAGAATGACAGATTGCTAGGGCTGGGAAATTAAACACAGATTAAGCTGTGAAGAAAGGGGTGGCAGAAAATAGAGGGGATAGGTGCTCAATAGAAAAGTCTCTCTGTAAATATAAATAGTCTGTGAGGGTTCCTGTCCAACACGTCTGCCTCAGCTCACCTCACGACTTATTTCTCCAGCCTCATTCTAGTGTCAACCATAAAGCCTCCACTCACCTCTGTAAACCAGATGTTTTTCTTGGAATAAGGTGGGGTTTGTGTCTTTGTTTTCTTTTCCTATAGAACAATGAAAGATCATTGGATTCAGGAAATTAGATTGGCTTGCAGGCCAAAACAGCAACTGGCTAAATGTGTTAAGCTTTCTTCAGTTTCTCCTGCTTTAGGTCAGGAAAGGTGGGCCTCTGAAATATATATAATCTTCATTCCCAGACAAAGTCAGCATTCATCCAAGTGTCAATGACACGGGGATTTTACAAATTTTCTGCTTATCAGATTTCTAGATTGGCTAAGAAAGGCCAATAAAGAACAAAAGGGGACCATCTAAAACAGCTTTGCTCCTATCTACAAATGGTATAATACTATCACAAATATTTTGTTGTTGTTGTTAATCTTCTACAGCAACACAACAATGAAAAGAACACAAAGGATCTTGGGATTCACCCTCACACTATCCTTCTAGGGATCTATTAAAAAGAATGTAATTTAATCCAACCAGAACCATGTGATGGAATAAGTCATAGTTAATTAATAAATGGTTTCCAAAGAAAAAACAAACGTGTCAAATTCATTTCTTTTAAAGATGCAGGAGAGGGAAGACTCAAGTTTCTGCTTTAAGCATTTGAAAATATATTTCTCCAAATTTCCCCTCCAATCATTTTCAATAGAAGAACTTTTGAGTCCTCAAAGAGACAGGTATCTCGACTTTACGCCATTCATGGGCGAGCTGCTTTACATGAGGAATGAGGTCATCACAAAACGTTAAAGTTACCTTCCAAAAGTTCATATAGAGTCATCAGCATTCCTAGGAGGTCAATTTGGCATTGAGTCTCCTCTAAATGATTGCATATGAAATAGGTCAAGTTGCCAGCTGTAACTCTTTAGAAGCCACTGTGCAGAAAATGAGGCATTCAGTCATGATCCTCTCGACTGGGTCTTTCTTGAAATGGCATCTCTGAATTCTGTGTATGAATTCTGGGGTCAATGGGCATATAAGTCTATTGCCAGGAAGAGATAATTAGATGCACCAAGGAAGCTAAGTAGCAGCGAGGTCAGATGGTGACTCAGCATCTGCTGCACCAGACTCATGAAGAACAACCTAATGAGGGTATTCACAGCAGCCCTGTTGGTGATAGTGAAAGACTGGAAAACACCTAAACAGTCCAGCAATGGAGAAATTGGTTAAATATGTTTTGGTACATGTAACAAAAGGTTGTTATATAGTGGCAAAGCTCTATGAGCTGCCATCAAAGGATCTATAGGACATACCACAAGGAAAAGTTAGGCATATATTAGTGATTTGTATTCTATCACTTGTATAAAAAAGAGGGAGATACACCCACTTATAGTTTAAATATACACAGACTATCTCCAAAAACATTTTCAATAGATATGTAGTGGTGCTTTATCTGGGGAAAGGGCATGGAAAGATGGGAAGGAAATGTACTTTTAACAATATACTTTCTGGAACCATTTGAATTTTTTAAAAAAGTAAATATTCCTTTGCTCAAAAAAGAATTACTGGTAAATTGAGGCATACAGAGGGTAAAAGACTGTGCCCTGAGTCCCAAGGTGAGTTAGTAGACAATACATGATGTGAACCCAGGGAAACCCCAGCATCTGGGCTCCTATCTCTTGACTTGACTACTGTGGTTACATTTTCAGCAATATGAGCCAAAATGTACCTCAGTGCCTCTCCTTTCACTAGGGCTGGGCTGTGGAAAGTTTGGTCATAAACTTTCCCATAGATAATGTGCAGTTCAAGCATCCTTGCACTCTGAATGTTCCACACAGGATCACCCACTTTACCTAACAAGGCATGAGGAAAAAGAGATAGCAGAAATTACACTCAAATCAGTTATTTGCCACATCCAAATTGGTGCCACAGAAACACTACAGGGGCACTCAGTGGATCACCTTCCATGTGGGAGCCAAGGGATCATTAGATCATCCTGTGGAAGGGAATACAATTTCATAAGCATCAAAAACTTTGCTAGGCAGTAGCTTGGGCTCAGGGGAAGCACGTTAGTGTATCCATTTCTCTATTGCTCTGGTGAACAACAGGGTGCACTGTCCTTGAGATTTCAAAAAAAAAAAAACAAACTCCCAAGTGCAAAGTGGATCCATCAGATGATGTGGGACTGTCATATTTCTGATTAGATATTACATTTCAAAGATAATCGACTCAGTGATATTCAGGAAATCTCCATCATTTTGAAGAATATGAATTCTCTGCTGAATAGATGGACACTTGAAACTCAAAGTAGACTAGAGACATATTTTGTTGCAAAAAATAAAATTCAACAACTATATATACTAAATCATTTGTTTTGTTCCCTAATTTATAATCACCTCTCTTCAAAATAAAATGAAGAAATATTGCTTTTCTAAAGAAAGTATATTCTACATTGTAATTTGCTGCATTAAAAAAAGAGTTAAATCTTCTTCTTTGAACATTTTGGAAGTTTAACTTTTAGCTAAACAAGAGTTCATGGGATATACCCAGAGGAAACCATTGATTTGGCAGGAAAATCTTGTGCTTACAATAAGCAGTGGCATAATTTTTCACTCTTCTCTGTATGTGTAGAATAGCCTCTGATTCAGATAATGTTCTTGATTTCTATCTTTGTTGTCTGCTCAGTGGTTTCTTGCAGCTTCTGAAGTTGTGAGGTCAAGCTCAGATCTCTTGTTACAATTGGTCATAAGAAAGAGAGACATGTACAATGCAATCACACCTCCACATCTATGAGGCAGTTTTAGAGTAAGACCAATATAATATGTTTTTAAATTCTACTTCTAATTAGTTGTTCTACCATAGGAAATCCACTTGACCATTTAAATCTTCCACGGAATTAAAGGTATAACATTCTGGGAAACGGACTTTAGCCCAGTGGTTAGGGCGTCCGTCTACCATATGGGAGGTCCGCGGTTCATACCCCGGGCCGCCTTGACCCGTGTGGAGCTGGCCATGCGCAGTGCTGATGCGTGCAAGGAGTGCCGTGCCACGCAAGGGTGTCCCCCGCGTGGGGGAGCCCCACGCGCAAGGAGTGCGCCCGTGAGGAAAGCCGCCCAGCATGAAAAGAAAGAGCAGCCTGCCCAGGAATGGCGCCGCCCACACTTCCCGTGCCGCTGACGACAACAGAAGCGGGTGCCGCTGACGACAACAGAAGCGGACAAAGAAACAAGCAAGACGCAGCAAACAGACAACAAGAACAGACAACCAGGGGAGGGGGGGAAATTAAATAAAATAAATAAATCTTTAAAAAAAAAAAAAGGTATAACATTCAAATGTAGAGTGACAGAAAAGGAGTATAGAATGAAACTTGCCAACAAAACTGACTGAGTTCTGATGCAACTCCCAATGCCTTCTTTCCTATCCCTCTACCACCAGTGCATTCCTGACTTAAATTCTGTATCAGAAGTTCATTTTTTTTTGGTGTCCAATAAACAATTTAGAAATTTGGGTGCTAGAAATTATTTAGAATTGAATATTCCCTATTTTATAGATGAGGAAACTAAGCCTCAGAGCAGTCAAACAATTCATCCAAGGTAAAACAACTCATTAGTGACAAAGCTGGAGTCTTAAACCAACCAGTTTGACTCCAGAGGCTTCATGCTTATCCTGAATTCACTGCCCCCTCCCTCCTGAAAATACTCATATTTTCTGAAATTATAACTGGTGTGTGTAAATGACTTTGGGTTCTGTTCATTGCCAAACATAATTTCAAATATATTCTTGGAATCTGCACAGCAGCATTTTAAATAACAATGTAGCATTCTATTGGGTTAATATGCCACAGTTTATTAAAGTTAAATATTTTAAAAAAACAGCGTTATCTAAACAAAAGATATTTGTTAACAACTGATTTAATTCCTAGCATAGTATTAAGCCTGGCTTGTCACATATTAGAGTTTCTATAATGAAATCTCTTTTTTGACCTATTGATCATATTTTCTCTTTTCTAACCTAACACAGTTTTGGTAATGTGGCTTTGTAATGTATTAAGGCACTAATTTTCTTTTAGCACATGATATACCAGGGAAATAGCCACTTAGGAGCCCTATCAGCAGTGCATCCAGTAAGCATATTTAGTAATCCCAGCACAATCAGCATAAATGCTACCCAACTATGTGTCTTCAGAAGGACTGAAGTCTTACTCTTTAAAAGGCTGTTCCAGGGGAGTGGATGTAGCTTAAGTGGTTGAGCACCTGCTTCCCATGTAAGAGGTTCTAGGTTCAAACCCTGCTACCTCCTAAGAACAGAAACAAATCAGATGTGGAAGAACCTTTGGGGGGGGTGTTACCTGGAATTGAGCCCAGAACCTCATACATGAGGAGCAGACATTCAATCATTGAGCTACCTCTGCTCCCCAGTAAGAGTTGTTTGTTATTTTTGTTTTTGTTCTTAGGAAAATGACCAGAGCTCACTGACTCTTGTCCCCTGAATGGAAGCAGCACTTTCCCCTTTCCCAAATGCACTGAACAACTTATGTTACTTTCTACTTGTGCATTGAGCAGAGCAAGTTAGAGAGCCCTGCCTTATAACCTGGTGTGTTCCCCTCCCCCTCCCAAATTACACTTTGCCTGGTTGCCAGGTACTTGAGAGATAGAACCATTCACAGCTGAGTGTGACTCACAGAACACTGGCATCAGGAGGTTGGAGGGCTGTTCCCTCTGGAGCCATGGAGGGCCTGTTGACAGCCACCAAAGTGCCTTCCCAGCTGGTCCTGGACCAGCTGTGCAGTGCTCTGCTGCTGTTTTCTGAATGCCTGAGACAACTCCCTGGTCTCTGTTTTCCTGGGAGAGCCTGATATGTACTGATAGGTTTTTTTTTAAATACTAAAAAGCTGGAATGCTTTAAGGAGTGAAACAGAGCTAGTGAAAAGTGTTTCTACCCATGTTCATAAAGCCCAAGAGAAGATTGGCCTGAATACACCAGCCCATGAAGCCCTTGAGTCCCCTGGGATAGAGGCTAGTCCTCTGGCCTTACAGACTTTGTGTTTGGCAGCACTGAATAAACACTTGAACAGCTCTTCAACTGAGGATAAAGATCTTCTTGAAAAACAACAGAAAAGTGAGGCCCCTAATATTTCATCTCATGGAACAATGATTCCCCCCTTCAAGGACAGATAAGCTCACTCAAAGAGAAAGCAGAATCTCACCAGTCCCACATGAGTGATGCAAAAACATCTTAAAAGCCTCTCAGAAATATGTGGACCATCTTCAGAAGGAAATAAGGGATGCTATGGAGGAAACCACTCAGCAGAAGAAAAATCAACAAGTGCACTTGCCCAAGAAACTGATGGATGTAAGGAAAAAGTGTGGGAACTGAAGGAAGAGATAAAGTGCTTGAACACTGCAATGCAAGAATGAACCAGGATGGGAAGGATAAAGACAGCCAGATAAAATCTCTAACTGAAACTGTGCTGAGGAACATAAATTTGCCCGTTATCTTTAGAGAAGATTACATGGATGATGTCAGTTTGGAACTAGACCAAAAGAAGGAATCAGAGAATGGTAATAACTTAGTGTCAGTCATCAGTTAATTTAAACAAACTCATTCAGGTGGTGAATTTCCATGTTTTCTCTGAAAGACTTGAAGGAGAAAAGAATAAGGTATTCACGAATATTTGTGAAGAAAATCAAATGAATGCCATACTTGCAGTGCAAATAGAAAGCCTCCAAGATGAGTAAGCCTCTTTGTTTGAAAATTCACAGCTGAAAAGGGAGATAAGAAGCTTTAGCTGAAACTTCAAATATTACCTGAGGTCCAGCAAAAACGTGTAATGGAACTTCAGGCAAATTCAAAGCAGGAAGAAACATCTTGCTCAGAAATAGAGAAGAGGGAAGTGGATTTGGCTCAACTGATAGAGCATGTGCCTACCACATGGGAGGTCCAGGGTTCAAACCCAGGGCCTCCTGACCCAGTGGTGAGCTGGCCCATGTGCAGTGCCAATGTGCACAAGGAGTGCCCTGCCATGCAGGGGTGTCCCCCACATAGTGGATCTCCACGTGCAAGGAGTGCACCCTTTAAGGAGAGTTACCACATGCGAAAAAATTGCAGCCTGCCCAGGAGTAGTGCTGCACACATGGAGAGCTGATGACACAGCAAGATGATGCAATGAAAAAGAGACACATTCCTGGTGCTACTGACACAAGAAGACACATAAGAACACACAGCAAATGGACACAAAGAGCAGAAAACTGGGTGGGGGGAAGAGGAGAGAAATAAAAAATAAATCTTAAAAAAAAAAAAGAAACAGAGAAGAAACTTCACAAAGTGCATAGAAATGTGAGCTTCATTTATCAGAAGTGCAACTTCTACAAGAAGATGGCTGAAGACCTGGGCAAAGAATTAAGAAAGAACCACTTCCTTCTTCTACAACCAGATTCTCTTCTATGAGAAGAAAGTTCAAGAAAAGGGTCTGACAGCACATTCAACTGAGAGGAAGCTCAATAAGCTAAGGAAGGAAAATGATGACAAGAGAGAAATGTTGGCTAACGTAGAGCTGAAGGCCCAGTTCTTTCCAGATGGCCCTTTTGCTCCTGCTGATACAGCTACTACCTCAGAGGCCTGAAGGTTGAATTTTGCTTTCACAACTACTGATTGCTTAAAAGTCACAACTACAATAAGACATCTGCTTTTTTCTTTGCTTTAAGAGTAATTTTGATTGTTTTCATTTTAATTGAATTCTTGTCCTTTAGTTAATGTTTCCATTAAAGTTTTTAATGAACTTTGATATCAGCATAATTTCTAAGATTGTATTTTACAAATATAGATATGTTATAATTGTCATGAATACATTATTTTCACTTCATTGAACCTTCTAGAAATATATACCATAGCTATTGTATTTTAATTGAAAAAAATTCTAACATTAGTTTTGTTTAAGATAGTCTTAGGCACTTAAACATTTTTACATTTTATGTCAAAACAAGTAAAAAAGCAACAACAAGAAAAATAAGTGGTATTTCCCACTCATCAGCACTGTACAGTATAGCCTGGAGATCACTCTGTGAACATTTACTTGACAACTGCTTACAATATGGGGTTTGATTTTCAAAACACATCTGAAACATCACCAGGGAAATGGTAATGATCACCAGCACCAGTTTTCCTTGATTTTTTTGGAAGCATCATATGTTCTTGCACCAATAGGAAGAGTCAATTTCTCTGAACAGGCCCTATCATGCAATGATACTTCCTTGAATATCTACAGAAGATCTGAAGCAAAACTGACTTTTTGTATGAAAAAATTTCCTCCTGAGGAAATGAGCTGTGAAGAATACCAGATTGTCCCTGGAAAACAGTTAAGCTGTGGGGGACATTGGTTGACTGCCTAGAGAAAAGTAGAGTATTTCAAAACATAGTGAGGAAATAAAGACATGGTGAAAAATGTGTACAAAAAGCTTTAGAATAATGCCATCCAAATATATTTGTGTTCAGAACTGGAAATAACTAAAATCTCACCTCATAAAAACTGTTGATATTTTATATATTAAACTCATTGTGCCTTATACTTTCCCTTTCAGAAGGCCCTCTACTGGGAAATCATCACTCAAAATATGAATGGTATATAAACAAACATCATATAGCACAGTGTCCATGTGAAGATCCACCTACAGCTTCATGGATTACTTAAATCTACCCCTAAACTATTTTTGTTATTTTAGATACAAAAAATCTATCCTTAGTAACCAATATCCTAAATTGTTCTAAATTTATATTTATAATTCTTTGTTCTTTCAGGTACTCTATCTTGAGGGTCCACCACATGCCAGGCACCATTCTAAGCACTGGGACTGCATCAGTGAACAAGGTAGATGACCTTCCTCTCATTGAGTTAGTATTATTTTGATTCTGATTAATTCAAAACAAAAGAAAACCCATGAGAAAATCAGGCACATCAATCCCCACTTTTACAGAATACAAACCTAAGCTTTACAGAGGATGAATCATGTGCCCACCTCAGGTAAGTGGCAATTAGGAAACCAGCCAGGCCTAGAGATGTCCACTCTAGTGATCTTTTGCCAAAAGCAAGCTCCTCTGCATAAAAGAGACTGCTCTTTTTCAAATGTGAAAGACCTCAAACTCATTACAAAGGCTACCTTCACAAGGATTCATTTTCAAAAAATTACTGTATAACATGGACTGTTTTTAACTTGCATAGAAATTCATTCACAGAGAGTCCAGATCAGGAGTCTTTCCTGAAAAGCCCTGTGTCCCTCTTTCTGCAGCCTTGGAGGGAGGATGTGCAGAGGCAGACCTTGAGCCTGAGGACAGACACATACCTGGCACCTGCCAGGATTACTGGAGTCCATGAAATTCCTTAGGAAGAATTTGGCAATATCTGAAAACCCAGGGTCCAAACCTTAGGAGAAAAAAGAGGTCTCCACCACTTCACACTGGCTGGATTTAGACTGCATCAGGAGACAGGGCTGAAAGGTTATCTGTATTACTCAGCCCATAACATCACTGGATCTTCATGGGTGACACAAATATCAAGTTGCAGGCTGTTTAACCTGGGGGAAAACTGACTTGGCCATGGGGCTGTCCCTGGTGGATACCCAGAGTTCAGGGAGGGTTAAACATAAGAGTTAGCTGCCCTGTCAAATTCCACTCTGTGGGGACTGAGGAAAGGAGAATCTTAACATGAGGATCCATGAGTTCCTTGTGATGCTCCTGCTGAAACTTCCTCTGCCCCTATGAAGTTTTTTTCTTCCCCAAAAGTACCAACTTCAAAATAGCAAGCATTGGTAATGTTTGGATATACTCATAGTGGCAACAATTAAAAACAACAGCTGGGGGGGTAATGGGTTCCTGGCCGGGGGTGCTCTTTTGTGGTCCCTAGGGGAGCAGCAGCAGTCCCCCAGGTGCAATGGTAAGGATGAGGAAGGAATGAGGGTCCAACAGTGAGCCCCTGATACTAATGACTATGCTTGTGAGCCTATATGACTGAAATAAGAACAAGGTCTAGAGCAGCACTGTGCCTAAGAGTTCCCTCCTGACAGCCTCCGTGTTACTCAAATGTGGCCAGTCTCGAAGCCAAACTCAGCATGTAAATGCAATGCCTTCCCCCAGCGTGGGACATGACACCCGGGGATGAGCTTCCCTGGCACTGAGGGATCACTACCAAGTACCAGCTGATGATGCAACTAGAAAATGACCTTGAATTAAAGGTTCAACGTGGACCAGCAGAATATCCCTGTCTACATATAATAACAGGAGTTTAAAATGCTGCTTGGGTGGCGGACTTGGCCCAGTGGTTAGGGCGTCCGTCTACCACATGGGAGGTCTGCGGTTCAAACCCCGGGTCTCCTTGACCTGTGTGGAGCTGGCCCATGTGCAGTGCTGATGTGCGCAAGGAGTGCCATGCCATGCAGGGGTGTCCCCGTGTAGGGGAGCCCCACATGCAAGGAGTGTGCCCCGTAAGGAGAGCCGCCTAGTGCAAAAGAAAGTGCAGCCTTCCCAGGAATGGCACCACACATACAGAGAACTGACACAACAAGATGACGCAACCAAAAGAAACAGAGATTCTCGTGCTGCTCACAACAACAGAAGCGGACAAAAGAAGATGCAGCAAATAGGCACAGAGAACAGACAACCAGGGTAGGGGGGAAGAGGAGAGAAATAAATAAATAAATAAATCTTTAAAAAAAAAATAAAATGCTGTTTGACCTAATGTAAGGGGGAAATGGAAAGGACAAATGAGTTTATATGGCTATGAGTCTCTAAAAAAGAGTCTGGAGGTTGTCAGAATGATTGCCCTTATGCACACCTGAGCAGAGTCTCAGAGACAGATAAAGTAGATACAACCCCAGGTATTGGTTCTTTTGAGGGATAAAGAGATCCACGGGTTCTATGGTCATGGCAGATGGGGTTCACTGCCATGTCAGTTGGCCCTTCTTTGGAGCTGGTGTTTCTGCATGATGGAGCTGGACACAGATGGGATCTCTTTTCACAAGACTTTCATGCTACTTAACTGGAATTGTAGTTGGTGCTGGGGTTTAAGATATATCTAGGGGATTTGAATCTCTGGACTGACAATATGATAGCCAGGCCCTGAGCCTCAACAGACTTCAACTCCTACACTCAGATTACACTCAGCTAACATGGAGTTGAAGAATGTCAACCACCACACCATAGAGCCTAGAGTGCCTACAACTGAAAGCAGGAGGAGTGCATCCAGTATCCATGTGGAATCTAAGCCTCCTCTTGACATAGATGTGCAATGGACACAACCAATCCAAGGTCCACAGAGAAAATGTGGCATTGGTGTGGGAAAAGTGGCCATGGTGGCTGCTGGGTGTGGGGAATGAGAGGAAGAGATGGGATGTGGAGGCGTTTTTGGGACTTGGAGTTGTCCTGGGTGGTGCTTCAGGGACAATTACCAGACATTGTAGATCCTCCCAGGGCCCACTGGATGGAACGTGGGAGAGTATGGGCTATGATGTGGACCACTGACCATGAGGTGCAGCGATGCCCAGAGATGTACTTACCAAATGCAATGGATGTGTCATGATGATGGGAGAGAGTGTTGCTGTGGGGGAAGTGGTGGGGTGGGGGCGGTGGGGTTGAATGGGACCTCATATTTTTTGAATGTAATATTTTTAAAAAATGAATAAAAAAATTAAAAAAAAAATAGCAAGCACTACTATTCATTTGGAGATGTATCCACAAAGGCAAAACCTACAATTGCTTTATTTGGAGGAGTTCAGGGTGGATTGGGCAGCCTCATGACCCTAGGAATTAGAGGTAGAGTGGATGGGTCAGCAGTTGGTTCTGCCCCTGCACTTTCTGCTATTTAATTTTTAAATTACTTTTGTTGCTGTTGTTTGTTACACTTTCTGCTTTTTAAAAATTCTTATTTCTTTATTTTTATATTTATTGAAGTATATCATTCATACATGAACACACATAAACAGTAAGTGTATAGCAAAGATTGCGAACCTACAAAATAAACATACATAACATCTCACAGGGGTCTCATACATCACCCCTCCACCAACTCTTTGCATTGGTGTGAAACATTTGTTACAAACTATGCAAGAGCATCATCGAAATATTACTACCAACTATATTCCTTTTCTTATATTTGGTGTATTTTCCCCCCAACCCATACTATTTTTTAAAATATATTTTTGTTACAGATGTTGTGAACTTGCCAAACAATCATACAGATGTGTAAATTTCCCATACAACTCCACACCCTTGTGGAACATTTGATATTATCTCACTTTCTGCTTTTTGTGATGAGATCAACTAAAGAAGAAAAAAGAATGGAAAAATGGATGTGCACACAGTCCTTCTCTCATGCCCTTTCACAGCATTCTGAAGCTGTAATGTGGCTGCCCTGAAGACTGCCATCCACTGCTCAGTGCACCAGCATTTTGCAGTGATTAACTTTTAGCTCAGAGTCAAGCCAGGATTGACACCTACTGAGCAGAGGACAATCCCTTGTCTTTCTCTGGCCAAACAATTCCTTACCTCTGGCTGGCCCACCACAGCTCAGTCCCATCAAGCTTCCATTGGGGAAAAGTCTGTGCAGTTACCACTGGGACTGCTCCCTGGTGTGGCCTTTCTTTGGGCCTGCATTCCAGTGGGTCTGGCTGGAGTGCTAGATGCAAACTGTGGGCCATTGGAGCTGCGCTGAAATCCCCTCCCTCCAAGTCATGCTTTCTGCCCTGCTCTCTGCTGATGGTAATATCCAGAGTCAGGGCCTCTTAGAGGTTGGGACAGGTTGGGAATATATATACCATGTATATTGCCAAAAGACAAATTGGAGTCATTTGCAGACTACAGTATTTATTTAGGACACTGGGGTTTTGCTCCAGCAAAGGAAGCCAGATGACTTGTAAGAATGGAAGCAGTTTTTGTCTTCTAGGAATGGCAAATGATTTTTATACAAAAGGACATTAGCCTGACTCCTACTGATATGTGTTTGTCCCTCTCACAGATGTGGGTTCAAGCTTGATTGTCTATTTGGGTCAGCTGCCTTCATGGGGATTTCAAATTTCAAAAGCCATCAAGAGGAAATCCAAGAGTGAGTTCAAAGAGGAAATAAGACACAGGTTTATGTTTGTTTGTTCTCTTTTTTTTTTTTTTGGCTCTGAGGGTTTCCCAGGGTTTTATCTACATAATTTAATAAATATATACTCTATATGCATCCCTAAATAATTTTTTGGCATCTCATATTCAATAAACAAATCAGTAAAGCAATGATAAAAGCAGGATTACATTCTACTGTTTTTAAAAATATTTACACTTTATAAATGATCTTTTTTATTTTCCTTTTTTAATTAATTTTTTACACTTTTTTGTTAAAGTTAATAGATCACAAAGAATATTACATTAAAAAAACATAAAAAACATAAGAGGTTCCTATGTACCCCACTCCCCACACCCCACCCCATCATTTTTTGTAAACTGTATTTTTTTTAAGATACACACATCACAAAAAAAATGTTACATTAAAAAAATAAGAGGTTCACATATATCCCCCACCCCCCACCCCACTCCTCCCACACCAACCTCCTCCATCATTGTGGCACAGTCATCACACTTGATGAACACATTTTTTTTATTTTTATTTTTTATTTTTATTTTTTTATTGACTTTGTAATAATATTACATTAAAAATATATATGTGAGGTCCCATTCAACCCCACTCCCCCACCCCCCCCTCTCCCACCCAAAACACTCGTTCCCATCATCATGACACATCCATTGGATTTGGTAAGTACATCTTTGGGCACCTCTGCACCTCATAGTCAATGGTCCACATCATGGCCCATACTCTCCTCCATTCCATCCAGTGGGCCCTGTGAGGATTTACAATGTCCGGTGATTGCCTCTGAAGCACCATCCAGGACAGCTCCATGTCCCAAAGACACCTCCACCTCTCATCTCTTCCTGCCTTTCCCCATACCCATCGTCCACCATGTCCACTTTTCTCAATCCAATACCACCTCTTCTATGTGGACATTGGATTGGTTGTGTCCATTGCACCTCTATGTCAAGAGGAGGCTCAAATTCCACATGGATGCTGGATGCAATCCTCCCATTTTCAGTTGTAATCACTCTAGGCTCCATGGTGTGGTGATTGTCCTTCTTCAACTCCATCTTAGCTGAGTGTGGTAAGTCCAATAAATCAGATTGTAGGTGCTGGAGTCTGTTGAGGCTCAGGACCTGGCTATCACATTGTCAGTCCAGAGATTCAAATCCCCTAAATATATCTTAAATCCCAACGTTAACTGCACCTCCAGCACATTAGCATGAAAGTCTTATGAAGGGAGATCCCATCTGAGTCCAGATTCATCACACATAAACACCATTTCCAAAGAGGGGCCATCTGCCCTGGTAGTTAACCCCATCGGCCATGGCCATAACTCTCATGGGTCTCTTTAGCCTTCAAAGGAACCAATATCTGGGGGTTGTATCTGCTTTATCTGTCTCTCTGACTCTGCTCAGTTGTGCATGAGGGCAATCCTTCTGCCAGCCTCCAGACTCTTTTTTAGAAACTCGTAGCCATATAAACTCATTTCTCCTTTCCATTTCCCCCTTACTTTAGGTCAAACAGCATTTTAAAGTCATGTTATTTTATGTAGACATGGATATTCTGCTGATCCGCATTGAACCTTCCATATAAGGTCCTTTTCCAGTTGCATCATCAGTTGGTATTTGATAGTGGTCCCTCGTTGCCAGGGAGGCTTGTCCCTGGGTGTCATGTCCCACGCTGGAGGGAAGGCATTGCATTTACATGCTGAGTTTGGCTTCGAGACTGGCCACATTTGAGTAACATGAAGGCTGACAGGAGGAAATTCCCAGGCACAATGTTGCTCTAGGCCTTGTTCTTATTTTAGGTTTATCAGCTCACAAGCATAGTCATTAGAATCAGGGGCTCACTGTTGAACCCTCACTCCCTCCAGGTCCCCGCCGCTCCCCTAGGGACCACGACAGAGCACCACTGGCCAGGAACCCAGTACCACCCCTGCTGTGGTTTTTAATTGTTGCCACTATGAGTATATCCAATCATTACGATGCCCCCTGGATATATGTTCTGTACAGCTCCCTGTCAGCCATATATCACCTGTCATTGGTATCCCATACCAGTATCCCTCCACTGCCATTGTTGAAACACTCTGTGGTCCAGAGCTCCCCGAAATTTGAAGCCCAATATAATGTCATGGTCCCTTACTAGGGAATGGCATATAGCGATGGGTTTAAAGGATAGATAAAGAACTTGGATAAAGTTAGATAAAGAACCTAGATAAAGAATGTTGACTTGAAAAAATTCCACATCCTATCCTTTTTCCCCCCCCCCCTAATTATTCAGCATTTCTTCACAGGAGTCCTAGACCATAGCAATGCATATATATAATATACAGCACTCCCATACATCCACCACAAAACCTTTTTCCTTCCACAGCGATACTCTTACACCCTATTCACATCATATTTACTTAAGGTGATGTACAGAGTCTGAGATATTAGCTTTCTAACAAGGTAATATCTGTGCTTACATTATGGTGCATACTTTAGGATACACAGTTCTTTACATTTTTAGTTATCCTATGTTTTACATTATGGTTTACATTATCAGTCTGTCATCTCCTATATGTTATGGTGTAATATTACATGTTTTATATCCATCCTTGTGTACTCTCAAAAAACTCCTCTCTTGCCCCCCTTTTACTTTGGTTCCACACATTTAACGTCCATTTTCCCTTCCACCTTGGTGCCCACAGTGACAGCCAACCTCCGTTTCCTGAGGAGCCACTTCCAGAAATAGATGGAATAGTGTTCAGGGCCTAACTTGCTCAACTGCCCCAATGCCCTGGGAGCCACCCTTTCTCTCGAGGGATACAGTTCCCTCTATTTGGTGGCATTAGTCCTCCCCAGGATGTGGGTCCACCCCCACTCTCACTACTTGGGTTTCTACCCCATGGTGTCACCCACTCTGGCAGAATGAGCATTTAGGCATTCCCCAGGAGCCCGTCCTGCATCAGACCCTCCCCTCCGAGCATTCTAAACAGGTAACCCTCTTTATTATATTTTGATATGATTTTCTCGGCATTTTACTCTCCACCACCTCCTGACCCTCTCCTGTGTTCGTATGCTCCCCCTCCCTCCCCCCACTTTTGGGCAACGTTACCCAACCATCCCTCCCCAGCCACCCTCAAACCTGTAAAGCCCCAACCAAAGGCCACCCCTTGCCCCCATTTTATCTCTTCTTTGTGTTCATACTTACCACCATCTCGTCTTAAATTCCCCCCCTGCAGACATCGGCTCATATCCTTCCTCCACCCTCCGATTTTCTGTAAGCCTATCGTTCAGTCTCTTGCTATCTAGGGCAGCTTGTTTATTTCATATCATTGAGGTCATGTAGTATTTGTCCTTCAATGTCTGGGTTGCTTCACTCAACATAAGGTTCTCAAGATTCATCCATGTTATCACATGTGTTTGTAGTGTGTTTGTTCTTACAGCCGAGTAGTATTCCATTGTGTGTATATACCACATTTTATTGATCCACTCATCTGTTGATGGGCATTTGGGTTGATTCCAACTTTTGGCAATAGTGAACAATGCTGCTATGAACATTGGTGTACATATATCGGTTTGTGTCCTTGTTTTCAGTTCTGCTGGGTATATACCCAGCAGTGGTATTGCTGGGTCATATGGCAAATCTATGGCTAGTTTTTTGAGAAACCGCCATACTGTCCTCCAGAATGGTTGGATCCTTCTGCATTCCCACCAGCAGTGGATGAGTGTTCCCCTTCCTTCACATCCTCTCCAGCACTTGTATTCTTCTGTTTTTTTCATAGCTGCCAATCTTATGGGTGTAAGATGGTATCTCATTGTAGTTTTGATTTGCATTTCCCTGATAGCTAGAGATTTGGAACATTTTTTCATGTGCTTTCTTGCCATTTGTATTTCTTCTTCGGAGAAGTGTCTGTTTAAGTCTTTTTCCCATTTTTTAAATGGGTTGTTTATCTTTTTATTTTCAAGATATAGAAGTTCTTTATATATGCAAGTTATAAGTTTCTTATCAGATATATGATTGCCAAATATTTTCTCCCACTGTGTGGGCTCCCTTTTTACTTTCTTGACAAATTCCTTTGAGGTGCAGAAGGCTTTAATTTTGAGGAAGTCCCATTTATCTATTAGTTCTTTTGCTGCTCGTGCTTTTGGTGAGATATTCATAAATCCATTTCCTATTACAAGGTCCTGTAGATGTTTCCCTACACTGCTTTCTAAGGTTTTTATGGTCTTGGCTCTTATATTTAGGTCTTTGATCCATCTTGAGTTGATCTTTGTATAAGGTGTGAGATGGTAATCTTCTTTCATTCTTCTACATATGGCTATCCAGTTCTCCAGACACCATTTGTTGAATAGGCCACTCTCTCCCAATTGAGAGTGTTTGGTGGCTTTATCGAATATTATGTGGCTGTATATGTGAGGTTCTATATCAGAGCTTTCAATTCAATTCCATTGGTCTATGTGTCTCTCCTTATGCCAATACCATGCTGTTTTCACCACCGTAGCTTTATAGTATGTTTTGAAGTCAGGTAGTGTGATTCCTCCAATTTCGTTTTTCTTTTTCAGTATGTCTTTGGCTATTCGGGGTCTCTTTCCTTTCCAAATAAATTTCATAGTTAGTTTTTCTAGTTCCTTAAAAAGGCTGCGTTGATTTTTATTGGGATTGCATTGAATGTGTAGATCAGTTTTGGTAGGATAGACATCTTAATAATGTTCAGTCTTCCTATCCATGAACAAGGAATAGTCTTCCATTTATTTAGGTCTTCTTTGATTTCCTTGAACAATCTTGTATAATTCTCGTTGTATAAGTTCTTTACCTCTTTAGTTAAATTTATTCCTAAGTATTTGATTTTTTTATTTACTATTGTGAATGGTATTTGTTTCTTGATTTCCTCCTGATCTTGCTCATTATTGGTGTACAGAAATACTACTGATTTTTGCGCATTGATCTTATAACCTGCAACTTTACTAAACTCATTTATGAGTTCTAGAATCTTCGTTGTAGATCTCTCAGGGTTTTCTATGTATAGGATCATGTCATCTGCAAATAATGAAATTTTGACTTCTTCCCTTCCAATTTGAATGCCTTTTATTTCTGTTTCTTGCCTCAGTGCTCGTGCAAGTACTTCTAAGACAATATTAAATAGGAGCGGAGACAGTGGGCATCCTTGTCTTGTTCCTAAGTTTAGAGGGAAGGAGTCTAGGATTTCTCCATTGTAAACAATATTGGCTTTAGGTTTTTCATATATACTCTTTATCATGTTCAAAAAATTCCCTTGTATTCCAATCTTTTGGGGTGTTTTTATCAAGAAAGGGTGCTGTATTTTGTCAAATGCTTTTTCTGCATCAATAGATATAATCATGTGATTTTTTTCCTTCAATCTGTTTATATGGTGTATTACGTTGATTGATTTTCTCATGTTGAACCATCCTTGCATACCTGGGATGAATCCCACTTGGCCGTGGTGTATAATAGGTTTAATGTGTTGTTGAATACGATTAGCAAGTATTTTGTTAAGTATTTTTGTGTCTAGGTTCATTAGAGAAATTGGTCTGTAATTTTCCTTTCTTGTGATGTCTTTGTTTGGCTTTGGTACTAGGGTAATGTTGGCATCATAGAAGGAGTTGGGTAATGTTCTTTCCGTTTCGATGGTTTGGAATAGTTTCAGCAGGATTGGTGTCAGTTCTTTCCGGAATGTTTTGTAGAATTCACCTGTGAAGCCATCTGGCCCTGGGCTCTTCTTCGTTGGGAGATTTTTGATAACCAATTCTATCTCTCTGCTTGTGATTGGTTTGTTAAGATCATCAATTTCTTCTTTCATCAATATGGGCTGCTTATGTGTTTCTAGGAATTTGTCCATTTCCTCTAGATTGTCATTTTTGTTGGAATATAGTTTTTCAAAATATCCTCTTATGATAGTCTTTATTTCTGTGGGGTCAGTGGTGATATCGCCTTTCTCATTTCTTATTTTGTGTATTTGCATCTTCTCTCTTTTTTTCTTTGTTAGTGTTGCTAAAGGTTTGTCAATTTTGTTAATCTTCTCAAAAAACCAGCTCTTGGTCTTGTTTATCTGTTCAAGTGCTTTCTTATTTTCTATTTCATTTAGTTCTGCTCTTATCTTTGTTATTTCCTTCCTTCTTCTTCCTGTTGGGCTACTTTATGGTTGTTTTTCTAGTTCCTTCAAATGTGCAGTTAGTTCTTCAATTTTTGCTCTTTCTTCTTTTTTGATATATGAATTTATGGCTATAAACTTCCCTCTCAGTACTGCTTTTGCTGCATCCCATAAATTTTGGTATATTGTGTTATCATTATCATTTGTTTCAAGGTAGTCATTGATTTCTTTTGAGATTTCCTCTTTGACCCACTGTTTTTCTAAGAGTGTGCTGTTTAATTTCCAAATCGTGGTGTGAAATCTGGGCTTCTGTCCCTTGCAAATCTCCAGCTTGACTCCGCTGTGGTCAGAGATAATGTTTTGTATGATTTCAATCTTTCTGAATTCGTTCAGCCTTTCTTTGTGGCCTAGCATATAATCTATCTTGGAGAATGATCCATGTGCACTTGAGAAAAATGTATATCCTGCTGTGTTTGGGTGTAGCGATCTATATATGTCTATTAGATCGAGCTCCTCTAATATACTATTCAGATGTTTTGTTTCTTTGGTGATTCTCTTTTGAGATGTTCTGTCCAGAGTTGATAGTGGTGTATTAAAATCCCCCACTATAAGTGTAGATGTATCTATTCTTTCACTTAGTTTTTCCAGTGTTTGCCTGACGTATTTAGAGGCACCCTTGTTAGGGGCATAGATATTTATGATTGTTCGATCTTCTTGACAGATTTTCCCTTTCACTAAAATGTAGTATCCTTCTTTGTCTCTCACAATTGTTTCACATTTAAAGTCTATTTTGTCTGATATTAATATAGCTACTCCTGCCTTTTTTTGGTTATTGTTAGCTTGTATGATTGTTTTCCAGCCATTCACTTTCAATCTCCATGCGTCTCTGGGTCTAAGATGTGTCTCTTGTAGACAGCATATGGATGGGTCATATTTCCTTATCCAATGTCCCAGTCTGAATCTTTTGATAGGTGAGTTTCATCCGTTGACATTCAGTGTTATTACTATCAAGGAATTATTTGTGTTAGCCATATTTTGATTGGATTTGTGTTTGTCATATTTTGTTTGTATATATATTTTTTTGTTGTCTTTTTTGTTGTTGTTGTTGGTCTTATACTCTCCTCCAACTTTGCCTTTCCTGTTTTTTCCTTTCTTCCTGCAGAACTCCCTTTAGAATTTCTTGAAGGGGAGGTTTCTTGTTGGTATACTCTTTCAGTTTCTGTTTGTCTGTGAATATTTTGAACTCTCCTTCATGTTTGAATGCTAGTTTAGCTGGATAGAGTATTCTTGGTTGGAAGTTTTTTTCCTTTAGTACCTTGACTATATCATACCACTGTCTTCTTGCCTCCATGGTTTCAGAAGAGAAATCAGCACTTAATCTAATTGAGCTTCCCTTGTATGTGATGGTTTTCTTTTCTCTTGCTGCTTTTAGGATTTTCTCTTTGTCTTGAGCTTTGGATAATATGATAAGTATATGTCTTGGGGTGGGCCTGTTGGGGTTTATGACTTGTGGAGTGCGCTGTGCTTCTTGGATATGTACATCTGTCTCTTTCAGTAGATTTGGGAAGTTTTCAGCCATTATTTCCTGCAACACTCCTTCTGACCCCTTTCCCTTCTCTTCACCTTCTGGAATGCCTATAATACGTATGTTTGAGCGTTTTGCATTGTCATTCAGGTCCCTAAATCCTAATTGGATTTTTTCTATCTTTTTATCGACCCCTTCTACTATCTGTTTGATTTCTGATGTACTGTCTTCCACATCACTAATTCTCTGCTCTGTCTCTTCTAGTCTGCTGATATTTGCTGCAAGTGTATTTTTGATTTCTTGAACTGTGGTTTTCATTCCCATCATATCTGTTATGTTTTTGCGTATGTCTGCAATTTCCCCTCCAAGTGATATCTTCATGTTTTAACCTCTTTCATTACTGCATCAAATTTGTCGGTGATAAATGTTCTGAGTTCTTTCATTGCTTGTGCCAAGTTTTGCTCCCCTTCGTGATTATTGGTTTGTTGATTGGATTCAGTCATGTTTTCCTGATTATTGGTTTGGTTTGTAGATTTTTGTTGCTTTCTGGTCATCTCTTTATTTTGACGAATTTAATCAGTTCCTTAGCTTCTTTGTCTGCTTTTGGAGGTTAATTAGTTGTTATTTTTGCATAGGTGTTATATCTTCTTTTTGTCACTTTTTTCTTCTTATTCAAGTTACTTGTTGTTGGTTGAGTTCACTTTAGAAGAAAGTATTAGTGTTGGGGAAAGGCAATTGTGTCAGCAAGGGAAAAGTGTAAAGTAGTATTAGTAATGTATGTTAACAAAGCAAGAATATGAGATCTGGGAGGATGGAGGTTAGATTCATGTAGATTGTATAGAGTTATAGCTGTAGGTAGAGTACCTTTTATGAAGTAGATGACTGAATATGGGCAGAATATGGTATGAACTACAAAGCTATTGTTTTCATGAGAGAGGGAGAAAGAAAAGAAAGGTAATAGTTTCAAGAGTGGATAACAGACAGAAAACAGAACAAAGGTATTAGAAATTAAGAGTTAGACACTTTGTGGATCAAAGAATGGGAGGTGGGGGGTGGAATATAGTAGAGACAGTTGATGATAGTGGATATCAAGATGCAGGGGAAGGGGGATAGTGTAGGTAACCTAAATCAGTTCACACAAAAATGAGGCAGTGGAGGATGGGAAAACCCAGCAAATGTGAGGTGTTCCCTGTAGCACCTATTGTGTACTTGAATTAAAATAAAATAAGTGGAAAATGAGGGACAAGAGGGAAAGAGAAAACCGAAAAAAAAACTAATTATAATAAAGAAAAAAAGAAAGACAAGAAGAAAGGAAGAAAGAAAAAGAGGATAAGCAAACGGTGGGGAACAGATAGGGGGAAGAGTGATACAGGTATACACGTGTCACATTTGCAACACTATCTAAAACAACAACCAAAAAAACCCCTAAATAACTGTATAAAAAAAAAGGACTTTGGGGGACACGCTAGGAGAAAAGACTAGGGGATAATGCAATATTAGCAATCAGGGCATCAAAAAGAGTAAAAAATAAGATAAAGTGAAAATAAAAACAAAACAATATGAACCAATATAGATAAAACACAAACGTTAAGGTCCAGAGCACTCAAGGATCCCAGGTAGACCCCAGAGCGTGATGGATTCAGGGGTGGAAAGTCTGAGACACTGAAGACTCAAGAGGTGTGAGTCTGGGGTGTGGACCGCCAGAGTCCAGGGGACCCAGACCTGGCAACCTCAAATCTGGTCCACGGAAAGCTTAGGAGCCCCGCAGTGCAACACAGCCCTCAGGGATCCCCGTAGCTGGGTGCCAGCCCCGTGGGGGAAGCCAGATCCGCGAATTCTATATTGAATGTCTGATCCCTGAAATTCACCTACACCTCAGGGTATCAGCCTTTGGACAGCTCGCTCCCTGTGCTCCCATGCAACGGCCACTTGAGGGTGCCTCTACACCACGGCCAGTTCAATGACCCAGATCCCAAGCCCCACCGGGTGGGGTGGGCTTCAGCTGGAAATGCGGAAAACAGACTCTAAGATCCGAAATCCCAAACTTCGCAAAATATTCCCCAATCAGCTTCCAGACGTGTCCTCCTCCCTCACTGCACCCTACAACAGTCTCCCAATTGTGTCCCCTTATTGCTCAAAATCCAATTCCATTGCAGATCTGCAGCCGGACCTGTGGGGATGGGGCTCCAGGCGGAAGCACTTCCCCCCCTGTCCGGCGACCAAAACGTCCCCCACTTCACAAGAAAACACCGTCTGTCTCCCCAAATCAATCTGCTAAGGAGTCTTGTCCCAACAATCCCTCACCAGCCAGCCCAGTATCCGCAAATTTCTCAGCACCGCAAAGCCTCCAGAAAGAGGAAAAAAAAAACAAAAACCCCCGGCCACCTCGGCTCCGGAGCTGCAAGAGCGCCCGCTACCGCGGCTCCGCCCACCCAAGGAGGGAACTTCCCGCGCCCAGCTGGGACCTCCATTTATATATTATAGACGTATCCTCTCTGTTACCTTCCCACTGAATTGACGTCCAGACACCTTCCAACCAGCAAAAATCCCCGAAACAGCGCGGTCCTAAAGAGCCTTCAATGCTGCCCAGCCGCCCCCTGCAGAGACACTACCAGGCAAGCTCATGCAGCCACCATCTTGCCTCTCATTCGGTGAACACATTTTAGAGCTCTGCTGCACCACACAGATAAGTAGTTCACACTCACCCAGTACATTCAGTGGGTTATGGCAGGATATATAAAGTCCAGCATCTGACCCTGCAATATCATTTAGGACAACTCAAAGTCCCCAAAATACCCCCACATCACATCTCTTCTTCCCTCTTGCTGCCCTCAGCAATACTGTGGCCACTTTCTCCATATCAGTGCTACAATTTCTTCTATTACTAGTCACAATAGTTTTATAGATTTTAGTAATGAGCACTTGATACTGATGACTATGCTTATGAGCCTGTGTGCCTGAAATATGAACTAGGCCTAGAGCTGCAGGGTACCTAAGAGTTACCTCCTGAGAGCCTCCTTTTTGCTCAAATGTGGCCACTCTCTAAGCCAAACTCAGCATGTAAATGCATTGCCTTCCCCCCAGTGTGGGACATGATTCCTGGGGATGAGCCTCCCTGGTGCCAAGGGATTACTACCAATCACTAACTGATGATGCAACTAGAAAGAGACCTTGAATAAAAGGTTCAACTCAGACCAGCAGAATATCTCAGCCTACTTGTTGGATCAAGTGTTAAAAACTGCTTTTTGACCTTGAATAAAAGGGGGAAATGGCAAAGGCAAATGAGTTTATATGGCTAAGGGTCTTCATAAAAGAGTTGGGAGGTCATCAGAGGGGTCACACTTATGCACACCTCAGCAGGGACCCAGAGAGAGCCAAAGTAAATACAACCCTAGGTGCTGGTTCTCCTGAAGGTTATGGAGATCCAAAAGCTATATGTTCATGACAGATGGATTTGGAGTTCTGTGCCATGTCAGAGGGCCCTACTTTGGAATTTGTACTCCTGAGAGTGATGGAGCTGGACTCGGATGTGACCTTCCTACACAAGCCTCTTCTGTCACGTTTATTCAACCTGTGGTTGGTGTTAGAGATGGTGCATACTCAGGGGACTTGAGTCTCTGGACTGTCCGTGTGCCAGCTGGGCCCTGAACCTCAGCAGAGTTGTGACTCTTACTCTCTATTTCATTGGACTTATCCAGGTCAGCTAATAGAGGAGAAGAAGGTCAAACACCACACCAGGGAATCTAGAGTGCTGACAACTGCAAGTAGAGGAATTGCCTCCATCATCCATGTGGAATCTAAGCCCCCTCTTGATCTAGAGGTAGAGTGGGCATCACCATCCCAGGGTCCACAGAATGGAGGAATAAAATATGGATTAGAGTGGACTTAGAGATATAAATGATCTCTTAACACACACTTAGGATTCTACCATCTCACTTGGAGATAATGTCAGTCTCTGAATTTGAACCTTTGAGTGAATGGGAAAGTGACTCTGCTGAAGACAACCCTTTATGATCATATAAGATCACAGATTTCTGAACTTTGTTTACATTCGAGTTGTCTCACAGGTTTCTGACTTGTTCATTTTTCTGCTGTCTTTATCCCCCTGATCTTCAGAGTAGATAATGTCTACTGATCTGTTTTCAAGAACATTGATTCTTTATTGTCATCTTGAAACTGTTATTGAGCTCTAGAGAAACTTTCATATTATGTTCAATGCTAGAATTTCCACTTCTTTCCTTTTTATACTCTCTATCTCCTTCTTGAGAATTCCTCTTTGTTGCTTCATTGCATTTATTCTTTCATTTTTTAAACATGATTAACTTTAGTTCTTTGAATATACTTATAATATTGAAGCCTTTGACTGCTAAATCCAGTTTCTATTGACTGCCCTTTTTTCCTGTGCATGGGTCACATTCCTGGTTCTGAAAATTGATCATTTTAGGTGATTTTCTGTAGCAACTCTGAATTCTGACTTTCCCTCTGAAGGTCATTGTTGATGCTTCTCCTGGTGCTCTAGTATTGCTTCTTTGTTCATTCATTTTATGTTTAGTAACTTGCTTGGGATACATCTGTGAAATCTGTCTCCCTGGCAGGGTACAACTGCTGCTGTCTCTACTCAGTATGTATGGGTGTATACACTTATATGCCTATATAAACAGGTATGTAAAATATAAAATTCTTGCTTATATGTATGTGTGTATCTATGACTCTATGAATGTCTATATAGGTCTTCTTATTTATATTTTTAAGCCTGGCTTCCTAGGCACTGTACCTGTCTGGGTAGGCTAGAGTAGGCTAATAATTGCAGAGAGGTTGATCTCACTACTCAAAGCCTGTAAAGTTTCTATGCTCTGCCAATAGGTCTGTGGTGTGGGGGATCATTCAGGGTTGAGACCATTTCAAAGTCTGTCCCAGCTTTTCCTTTCTGCTCATCTCTTTCAGATCTCCTACTCACACTTGTACAGTCTCAGAATCAGCCAAGGCTGTGGCTGTATTGAGCCCTCTCTAGCTCACTGCTTATGCATATAGTCTCAGCAAGCTAATAACCTTGCTTCTACCCTATGATCTCAGGGTATTTGAGTCCTTGGCCCTTCTAAGTCACCTGCCTCTTAGACTGTCACTTCCACTAACAATGATGCTATGTATGGGCACATCCCTGGCTCCAAATTGAATAAGCACCCTTTGACTGTGGCAGAGCAGATGCTGGTACTCATGGGTTGTCCTGCCCTATCCCTATCAGAACCTCCACATTGACTTTTGTCAGGGAAAGGAATGGGAGCAATCCTAGGTCAGATGTCAAAAATCCAACTTCTAAGAAGAATAAACACTGCTAAGATGGTTTTATGCCCTTGATCTATTCTCTGATAAAAATGATTGCTTTGTTCAATTCTGCCCACTTTATAGTTATATTTTGGACTGGAGATTTGCCATTCATCTTATTCAGCTATAAGATGAATTCTCTGAAAGAATGGTTTTTAGTTGACCATAGTAAGCCACTTAGGCAGAAGGGATGAGGTGGCTCAAGAAATAAGCGAGAGGGACTGAACAGAACATGATCAGAAATTGCATGGTTGAAGAAATGTTACCCACAGTTCATCCGACATTGTCAGCTAATTTTGGCTACTTAGGCTATAGAGTTTGAAGGAGATTTCTAAATTAGCCAAAGGAAAGGTGTGAACCAGGATGAAATTCATTGGAGCACTTCTTAAAGTGAGAGGAACCAGAAATGACAGGACTGAGGGTAAGATATTGTACTGGACCTTACATCTAAACAAAGTAACTACTCCTTCCTGGCCAAATGGACTAATTTAATTAAAGGGGATCCAGGCATTGGGATGATGATGTTTGCAAAAATGAAGAGAGAAGGAAAGAAATGGGCTTGGGTCATCTTGGAAAACAGAGAATGACTCCATCATAAGGTAAAGTTGTAGCCCAAGATGCTAGATTGAGTGTCATAGAATGAATCTTATATGTTCTCTTTCAAAAGTCTTTATCTAAAGGAAATGCTGAGATTCAGCTCAGGGTAAAGATTGTAGAGTTTTTGGTATATAACTTTCTCTGACAATAAACTGTGCATAAACCTGGTGTTTAAACCACAAATTCAAATGGTGTCTTGCTTAAGCTGGAGGTTATGGTGATTCTTGATCATTTATGAGATGGATGGATGGTTATGAATTGGAACCATGCTCATAACAGGGTGAATGGAAGCAGTAAAAACTAAGCTCTTCATCTCTTGTCTGGATGCACACCAAGTCTTCTGAGAGGGTCCAGGACTGTTGCTCTGACACATAAGATATATCCTTACAGGGGCAGGATGACACAACTACTTACCTAGGGGCCATCACCTACCAGTAAGTATACCAGCTGGAAAATAAAGTTACCTGTGTCTTATTCTTAAATATCTCTCTTATACATGCAGGAAAGATTATAATGCACCTGGAACTGTCTAAGGATTAAGTTTTGAGAAAGTGAATATATAATAAAAAAAAATGGTCAGGATGAAACAATTAATAAAAATCTCAGAAAGGGGCTCTGGAGACATTAAGACACTATAGGCAGATGTCACAGATGTCAGCCCTATGATTTATGTGCCCTCTCAATTAGAGGTGGTGTGGGTATCACCATTCCAGAATCCTCATGATTGTGGAATGAATGATGTACTAGTATAGAGTTAGTGTTATTCTACTATAGGCTTATTGTTATTCCAGCAATGCAAGAACTCTGTAATTGATGAAGCGATGGCAACCAGAGGTTCTGAGGGGAGGGAGAGGGGAAAAATAGGTATAATATGGGGCACTTTTGGAAAATTGGAATTGTCCTGAATGACATTGCAATGACACATACAAGCCATTATATACCTTGTCATAAATTACAAAGTTGTGCAGGAGAGAGTGATCTGGCCCATGTGCAGTACTGATGCATGCAAGGAGTGCTGAGCCACACAGGAATGTTCCCCACATAGGGGAGCCCCCCAGGCAAGGAATGCACCCCTAAAGGAGAGCCACCCCAATGAAAAAATCTCAGCCTGCCCAGGAGTAGTGCCCCACACATGGAGAGCCGAGGCCAGCAAGATGATGCAACAAAAAGATACAGAGTCCCAGTGCCACTGACAAGTTTGTAAGTGGATACAGAACACACAGCAAATGGACAGAGAGCAGACAATTGGGATGGGGAAGGGGAGAGAAATAAATAAAAAATGTTAAAAAAACACAAAAAACTTTGTAATGTAAACTAAAATCCACACTTAGTGTCAATGCTCCAATATGTGTTCATCAATTTTAGCAAATGTACCACACTGATGAAGGATGTTGTTGAAGTTGGAAAGTGGGGAAGGAGTAGGGAGTGGGGCATATGCAAATCACTACATTTTTTATGTAACATTTATGTAATCTAAGTATCTTTAAAAAATAAAAGTTTAAAAAAAGTAGTAAAAATAATCTCAGAAAGTGCCAGCAACTTTTCTTTTTAGATAGCATCTCTAGAAAAGCTTAAAATCTTGTTTAAATAAATTGGGTACAGACATACAATTTAAAATATAATTTAAAATTATGGTATATTAAAAAAATTTTAATGTTGAGTATATATTACTTATGTAATAACAAAAGTTATTTAAATACTAGCAACCCTTGAATTTTACAACTGTAATGTCAAATGATAGAAGGAAGACACAAAACACAAAAGAGAGTATGTATTGTGTGATTCTATTTAAATAAAGTAAAAAACTGGACAAAATTATTCTGTGCTGCTACGAATCAGAATAGTGATTGTCCTTGGAGCTGCAGGGGGTTGAGTGACTGGAAGGAAGCTTGAAGTTGGTATCTGGGGGCACTGTTCATTTAATGTTTCTTGGTCTTTATCTAAATATAATTTGGTACTATATTTCAATAAAATATTTTTGAAGTCTGCCTCCTTAGTACTTGAGGTTGCATTTATAATTCAGAGGAATGAAAAAGTGAAAAACTGTTAAATGTATAAGACCCTATATTTTCTGTTATTGTCACTCACATTGAAAAACAGACCACTTTCACTGTTCAGTTAAATTCAAGAGTTGAGATATAGTATCATCCTATACTTTCCTTAACTCTTTGACATAGGTGAAAACACCACATCTCAGGAAATGGACTTGGCCCAGTGGTTAGGGCGTCTGTCTACCACATGGGAGGTCCGCGGTTCAAACCCAGGCCTCCTTGACCCCGTGTGGAGCTGGCCCATGCGCAGTGCTGATGCGCACAAGGAGTGCCGCACCACGCAAGGGTGTCCCCCGCATAGGGGAGCCCCACGCACAAGGAGTGCACCCTTAAGGAGAGCCGCCCAGCACGAAAGAAAGTGCAGCCTGCCCAGGAATGGCACCGCCCACACTTCCCGTGTCGCTGACAACAACAAAAGCGGACAAAGAAACAAGACGCAGCAAATAGACACAGAGAACAGACAACCGGGGGAGGGGGAATTAAATAAATAAATCTTAAAAAAAAAGTCAAAAGTTAAAAAAAAAAATGCCATGTCTTTTCAAAAGTATTGACATAAAGGTGACCAATTGAATAGAATCTTGCTTTCTCTAATTAATTATAATTCATCCCCAATCTACTTTCAGTCAAGGAAATATTGAACACCCAATGACACTGAAGACAGCATATTCCAAAGGCTAACCAATGAGTCACCCAGAGAAGTTTGAACAGCCATCACGCTGACTGGTTCAAGAGCTGATCGATCTTGAAGTAGTGATTTGTGATAGTGCTTGATTTATAACAGCCTGATGAGACACAGCTATTCAGGGTCCTGACGATGAAAATGTGAAGCAGCAGGGTGAGTACTTTCAAATTGTGAGAGACTTGTATAGAGCCAGAGTGATTAAAACCTAGTTCTGCTGGTTACTTACCTGGGAATTCTCTCAGCTCTTCTTTACTTTTACAAACTTTACAAGATTTAACACAATCTCCACTCCCACCTCACCTCACCCAAGATCACTCCAGCCAATACTTACCCCCCCCCTTATTTAAACTGTTGTGGACCTTACAGTCCATATCACACACTAGATCACTTAATTCTTCACTAATTATTTCGTGAATATGTACCTTAGTCCCAAACTTGGAGACAACCTAATTAAAGGATCTTCCCCCTTTATCCCCCTCCTCCCAGGGTTATCAGGGGAGTTATATAATGTTAGCCACCAAACTTAAATGGAAGATAATTGGTGCAAAATTATGACAAATCCATATTAGGTGATAGAGACATACGGTTTTCTACCACTGTTCTCTATTTTAGCATGTGATTGAAAATTCCCTTGCTATCAAGGTTGTCAGCTTTAGCAAATAAAACAATATTTGAATTTCTGAAAAATAATGAATTAAATCTGTTAGATGCAAAGCATATTTTATTATAATATTGCATAAAATATCTTATAGTATTGTATTCTAATAACATAAATAACAATATGATTGTTCATATAATGGTTTATAATATAAAGCATACTATATTTTCTGTTATTTGATTATATGCTCCCATAGAACATAGTTATAAAAAATTGTTCAGAGGGAAACGGACTTTGGCCCAGTGGTTAGGGCGTCCGTCTACCATATGGGAGGTCCGCGGTTCAAACCCCAGGCCTCCTTGACCATGTGGAGCTGGCCATGTGCAGTGCTGATGCGCGCAAGGAGTGCCGTGCCACGCAAGGGTGCCCCCGCGTGGGGGAGCCCCACGCGCAAGGAGTGCGCCCGTGAGGAGAGCCGCCCAGCGTGAAAAGAAAGAGCAGCCTGCCCAGGAATGGCGCCGCCCACACTTCCCGTGCCGCTGACGACAACAGAAGTGGACAAAGAAACAAGATGCAGCAAAAAGACACAGAAAACAGACAACCGGGGGAGGGGGGGAAATTAAATAAATAAATAAATCTTTAAAAAAAAAAATTGTTCATTATGTATAAGAAATGCAAATTAAACTGGATGTCCTGTATTTTACCCAGCAACCTAAAATGCTAGAAAGTTAAACACATTATTGGAGAAAAAAAAATAGATGAAAAAGTGAAGCATAACTGATTGGGGTGCTAGTGAAACTATTCTATACTATAATGTCAGAAATAACTGGTGCATGACATTATTAATTGTCAAAACCCATAAAATTGTACAACACAAAGCTTGAACCTTAAGGAAACTAAGAACTTTAGTTATTAATACTTCTTCAATATTAATACTTCATCAATTGTAGCAATGTACAATAGTAATATAAGATGTTGATAAAAGGGGAGAATGAATGGCAATTAGGGGATATGTGGGAACTCTCTATACAATTACTCATTTTTCTGTAAATCTACAACTGTTCTAAAAATAAAATCTATTAACTTTTTTTAAAGTGCTTTGTCCAGGTTAATGGGTTAATCTTATTGACAAATAGACACAAATTTTGAGTCTGAGTCCCTAGTCTTTGGTTCATTTTGCAGTTTCAATTTTGCTGCTGTTGGCTTCTTTGTTCTGTGCACAGGTAAGTGAAATGATAAAAGATGAGACCCTCATGCTCTAAAATCTCTTGCACTTTGGCAACTACATGTTCAAAAATTATGGGGCTAAAAGCTGTGCTTATCTAACCAAATAGCAAAATCCCATTAAAGACAATCCAGAGTTGTAAAAGTGAATATAGGGAATGTTCCAAAGAGGCAAATTTACTCAACTGAGAGACTGCATTTAAGAAACAGAGCTCCCATATTAGGCCAAATTGGATGCCAATTTCAATAGGTACTCAGAGTCTACTGAGAAATTGTGAGTCTCTAAAATTGCATATAAACTAGTGAGTTTTATATCTCTGTATATCTGTGTTCTTACATCTTAGTAGATGAAAAATTTGTGATTGAAGCTATAAGCTCTCTATTTGTGTCTGTCTGTACATTTGTTTGATATATAATACCTTCTGATGGTATTACAAGTTAACATAAAACTTCTTAAAAGAGCTGTACTCAAATTGCCTTAAAGATAATTAAGCATTTAAGATTGAATATTCCTGAAATCTTAAGGAAACCAACCCTTGAATATTTCCAGTGAAAGAGTATTCATTAGAACTACATCTAAATGCTTAAAAAAACACTCAAGTTCATGTAATTTTGATACACCTTCGATCCATGAGATTAGTTTAATACTGTTAAAAAACTATGCCTTCTGAGTTAAGGACAAGTACAATATAGACAAAATTTAATTCTGCTTAGGTATGCTTTCCCTAAACACATTCAGCTTACTGATAAACTGGCATTGTATCTACTAGATCCTTACAATGATGAAAAATGTTAATTTGCATTTAACCAAATTAATTTATTATTCTGACAAACTTTATATTAAGAAAAATTATGATTTTTAGGATGTCAACTTGAAGACAGTTTCCAAGATCTTTTGGTAACTTAAGTATGAAAGGTAGGCCTCAGGGGCTTCCCTCCCCAGGAAAGGAGAGAGAGAAGGATGCAAGCTAAGGCTAATTCAGCTTCTGACCAAAATTTTGGTCTGTGTTCCAGGAGCCCTTCCTGTGTGGGGCTGCACCATTGTTTGCATAGGGGATGATGGATATCTAACTCTCAGAAACACCATCCCTACTGACCAGGACTGGTTGTTGAGGACACAGAAGGGAGTAGAATATTTCCAAACAGGGAAAAGGGAGGGTGTTGCCAGCAAAGGTTGTAGAAGAACTTCTGAGAAAGCTTGATTTGTGAGACTCTGAATAGCCTTGAGGAAGGATCCTCTGCCACTCTGTTGTGGTTGGTGTTGCAGCTAACACATTAAAACCAGGGTTTGAACTGAGAGATCAGCTAAGACCACCATCTGCTGGCAGACCAAGGAAGTGCATGAAAGGAAATTAGAAGTAAATACATGACAGGCTTTTTTGAGCTGTTACAGCCTCCCTCTTCAAGGCCTTTGGAAGTGGGTCTGCAACCCATTAATGGGTCCATGGCCCAGATCTGATCAAATAAACAGTGATAATTCTAAAGAGCTAGAACAGGTTGAACCAAGAGTCAAAGAATGGCAGTAACACACAGCCTCCCACCACTAAATTGCTATGCAAGAAAGACAAATGGGGCATCAGAGTAAACTCACCATCATAATCAGAGCCCTAGACATCAGCAAAAAATTTATAAGTGACACTAAGAAAATAGAAGATATGGTGCAAGGAAAGGAATACATCCAAGCCCTAGATGAGACACAGGATTTGAGACAACTAAGCAATGAGATTCATACAAATCTCCTAAATCAAATCCATGAGTTGGAAGACAATATGGATGAAGAAATAAAAGAAATCAAGAAGACACTGAACAAGCACAAAGAAGAATTTAAGAACCTGAATAGAAAATAAAGCTCATGAGATAAAAAATACATTAAAGGAGTTGTGAGAACATGGCATCAGAATAGCAGATAAGGCTCAGTGCTCTCACAAAAACAATGGAGGAAGAGCCTAAGGATGCCAGAGGAACTTGCTTTGGGGGTCAGCAGACTTGGACAGTACTTCATAACTCCCAGGAGGGTAAGGGACAGAGAGAGGTAGAAGGTGAAAAACAAACTGTGAGCTATTACACTAAACCTACTGGCCACTGGGAAGTGCTCCCTTCCTCCACCCAAGATATTCAGTGGTGGTAAAACCCCAGGCACATTGAAGCTGACTGAGAAGGTAGCAGATGTCTTCCTCCTTGCCAGGTGTTACAAGGGAAAATGGAGGGAAAGTCAGGGGGCTTTTCTTTGTGAATTCTTCCACAGCCAAGTCCTCTTTGAATCTTGGCTCTGGCCAGGATGAAAACAAAGGAAACCCTAGAGAGATAACATGTCTGTGGAAACATGTGCAAAAAAGCATCATCTGCTGACCAATCTGGAAATTACATGGACAGAAACTGCTTTTAGAACTCTCTCAACCCCATCCCTGGGAGAAAGTTTGCATCCCTATAGTGAGTCCCTGGCATGGTTTTTGGTAACTTAAGCTAGACAATGTTAAAGACTTAGGATAAGTTGAACTAAATATCAAAGAGTGGAGCTCAGGGGACTTCCGGCAAGATGGTGGCTGAGTGAGCTTGCCTTGCCATCTCTCCTGGGAAGAGGCAGCTGGGCACCACTGGAGGTTCTCCGGGACCAGGCTTTTTCAGGGCAGGAAGTGTCTGGACATCGATTTGGTGGGAAGGTAATGGAAAGGACTGGTCTATAAGATATAATTTGGGACTTTTCAGGAGGGGGGAGGCAAGATGGCGGCTGAGTGAACTTCCCGGTTACTAGCTCCTGGGGGGAATCGGCTGGGAGGCGTCGGAGACTCTTTGGGACCGCTGTTTCGGGATTTTTCCTGGTCCGGAGGTGTCTGGACATCGATTTGGAGGGAAGGTAACAGAGAGGATCCATCTGTGAAATATACACGGAGATCCCAGCTACGTGTGGAGGACTCCCTCCTTGGGTAGGCGGAGCCGAGGCAGCTAGCACCGCGGCGGGCGGCGGGCGGGAGAGCCGAGCCGCGCTGCGCCGCAGCGGCGGGCGGTGGGCGGGGAAGCCGAGTCCGGCCGAGCCTGCCTGAGCTGCGGCGGGCGGGGGGGGCCGAGCCCAGCTGAGCTCAGCAAAGCCCAGCCGTGCCGCACCAGGCGGCGAGCGGGAGAGCCGAGCCGCGCTGCGCCACACCGGGCGGCGGACGGGAAAGCCGAGCCCAGCCAAGCCCAGCTGAGCCGCGGCGGGAGGGGAAGCCGAGCCCAGCCGAGCCGCGGTGGGCGGCAGGTGGAGGACCTGAGCCCAGCCGAGCCCAGCCGAGGCCAGCCGAGCCTGGCGGCGGGGTTTCTGTTCTTTGTTTTTTTTTTTAAATTTATTTATTTATTTTTGTTGTTGTTGTTGTTCTTGTTGTTCTTTTTTTTTTAATCCTCTCTTTCTTGTCCCCAATATTCTTCTTATACTATTTTACCTTAACAATACAATAGGTCCTACAGGAAATACCTCACATTTGCTGGTTTCCTCACCCTCCACTGCCTCATTTCTCTGTGAATAGATTTAGCCTATCTACCCTTTCCCCTACAACTTGATATCCTCCACCATCTGCTATCTCTCCTATATTCCATCTTCCTTTCTTTGATCCACAAAGTGTCTAACTCTTAATTTCTAATACCTTTGTTTAGTTTTCCATCTGATATTCGTCCCTGAAACTATTACCTTTCTTTTCTCTTTCCCTCTCTCACGAAAACAATAGCCTCTTAGTACGTACCACATTGCCTCCCATATTCAGTCGTCTACCTCATTATAGGTACTATCCTACTACTATAACTCTACACAATTTACATGATCTAACCTCCATCCTCCCAGAACTCATATTGTTGCTTTGTAAACATATATCACCAATACTACTTCACACTTTTTCCTTCCTTACACAATTGACTTTCCCCAGCACTAATACTTTCCTTTAAAGTGAGCTTAACTAGCAATAAGAAATTGGAATAAGAAGAACAAAGTGACAAAGAGAAGATATAACACTTATGCAAAAACAACAGCTAATTAATCTCCAAGACTAGACAAAGAAGCTAAGGAACTGATTAAACCCATCAAGAAAAAATATTGACAAGACAGCAACAAAAATCTACAAACCAAACCAGTAATCAGGAAAGCATGGCTAAATCCAATCAACAAACTGAAAATCAGGAAGGGAGGCAGGACTTCGCACAAGCAATGAAAGATCTCAGAACATTTATCACCGGCAAATTTGATGAAGTAATGAAAGAGGTTAACAGCGTGAAGACAACACTTGGAGGGGAAATTGCAGACATGCGCAAAAAAATAACAGATATGATGGAAATGAACACCACAATTCAAGAAATCAAAAATACACTTGCAGCAAATATCAGCAGACTACAAGAGGCAGAGCAGAGAATTAGTGATGGGGAAGACAGTGCATTGGAAATCAAACAGATAGTAGAAGTGGTCAATAAAAAGGTAGAAAAAATCCAGATAGGACTTAGGGACCTGAATGATAACGCAAAACGCTCAAACATACGTATTATAGGCATTCCAGAAGGAGAAGAGAAGGGAAAGGGGTCAGAAGGAGTGTTGCAGGAAATAATGAATGAAAACTTCCCAAATCTACTGAAAGAGACAGATGTATATATCCAAGAAGCACAGCGCACTCCACTGGTCATAAACCCCAACAGGCCCACCCCAACATATACTTGTCAAATTATCCAATGCTCAAGACAAAGAAAAAATTCTAAAAGCAGCAAGAGAAAAGAAAACCATCACATACAAGGGAAACTCCATAAGATTAAGTGCTGATTTCTCATCTGAAACGATGGAGGCAAGAAGGCAGTGGTATGATATAGTCAAGGTACTAAAGGAAAAAAATCTCCAACCAAGAATACTCTATCCAGCTAAACTAGCATTCAAAAATGATGGAGAGTTCAAAATATTCACAGATAAACAGAAACTGAAAGAGTATATCAACAAGAAACCTCCCCTTCAAGAAATTCTTAAGGGAATTCTGCAGGAAGAAAGGAAAAAACAGGACAGTCAGAGATGGAGGAGAGTGTAAAAGCAACAAGAAAGACAAAAATAGAAGGGGAAAATAAAATAATACAAACAAAATATAACAAACACAAATCCAACCAAAATATGGCTACCATAAATAACTCTCTAAACATAATAACACTGAATGTCAATGGATTAAACTCACCTTTCAAAAGATTCAGACTGGGACACTGGATAAGGAAATATGACCCATCTATATGCTGCCTACAAGAGACACATCTTAGACCCAGAGACTCATGGAGGTTGAAAGTGAATGGCTGGAAAACAATCATACAAGCAAACTACAACCAAAAAAAGGCAGGAGTAGCTATATTAATATCAGACAAAATAGACTTTAAATGCGAAACAATTGTGAGAGACAAAGAAGGATACTATATTTTAGTGAAAGGGACAATTTGTCAAGAAGATCGAACAATCATAAATATTTATGCTCCTAACAAGGGCGCCTCTAAATATGTGAGGCAAACACCGGAAAAACTAAGTGAAAGAATAGATGCATCTACAATTATAGTGGGGGACTTTAATACACCACTATCAACTCTGGACAGAACATCTCAAAAGAGAATCACTAAAGAAACAAAACATTTGAACAGTATATTGGAAGAGCTGGATCTAATAGACATATATAGATCATTACACCCAAACACAGCAGGATATACATTTTTCTCAAGCGCACATGGAACATTCTCCAAGATTGACCATATGCTAGGCCACAAAGAAAGGCTTAATGAATTTAGAAAGATCGAAATCATACAAAACAATATCTCTGACCACAGTGGAGTCAAGCTGGAAATTTGCAAGGGACAGAGACCCAGACTTCACACGACAATTTGGAAATTAAACAGCACACTCTTAGAAAAACAGTGGGTCAAAGAGGAAATCTCAAAAGAAATCAATGACTACCTTGAAACAAATGATAATGATAACACAACATACCAAAATTTATGGGATGCAGCAAAAGCGGTACTGAGAGGGAAATTTATAGCCATAAATTCATATATCAAAAAAGAAGAAAGAGCAGAAATTGAAGAATTAACTGCACATTTGAAGGAATTAGAAAAACAACAACAAAGTAACCCAACAGGAAGAAGAAGGAAGGAAATAACAAAGATAAGAGCAGAACTAAATGAAATAGAAAATAAGAAAGCACTTGAAAAAATAAACAAGACCAAGAGCTGGTTTTTTGAGAAGATCAACAAAATTGACAAACCTTTAGCGAGACTAACAAAGAAAAAAAGAGAAAAGATGCAAATACACAAAATAAGAAATGAGAAAGGTGATATCACCACTGACCCCACAGAAATAAAGAGTATCATAAGAGGATACTTTGAAAAACTATATTCCAACAAAAATGACAATTTAGAGGAAATGGACAAATTCCTAGAAATACATAAGCAGCCCATACTGACGAAAGAAGAAATTGATGATCTTAACAAACCAATCACAAGCAAAGATATAGAATCAGTCATTAAAAATCTCCCAACTAAGAAGAGCCCAGGGCCAGATGGCTTCACAGGTGAATTCTACAAAACATTCTGGAAAGAACTAACACCAATCCTGTTGAAACTATTCCAAAAAATTGAAACAGAAGGAACACTGCCTAATTCCTTCTATGATGCCAACATTACCCTAGTACCAAAGCCAAACAAAGACACCACAAGAAAGGAAAATTACAGACCAATTTCTCTAATGAACCTAGATGCAAAAATACTTAATAAAATACTTGCTAATCGTATTCAACAACACATTAAACGAATTATACACCATGACCAAGTGGGATTTATCCCAGGTATGCAAGGATGGTTCAACATAAGAAAATCAATCAATGTAATACACCATATAAACAGATTGAGAGAAAAAAAACACATGATTATATCTATAGATGCAGAAAAGGCATTTGACAAAATACAGCACCCCTTCCTGATAAAAACACTCCAAAAGATCAGAATACAAGGAAACTTTTTGAACATGATAAAGAGTATATATGAAAAACCTAAAGCCAACATTGTTTACAATGGCGAAATCCTGAAATCCTTCCCTCTAAAATCAGGAACAAGACAAGGATGCCTATTGTCTCCGCTCCTATTTAACATTGTCTTGGAAGTACTGGCTCGAGCACTGAGACAAGAACCAGATATAAAAGGCATTCAAATTGGAAGGGAAGAAGTCAAAATTTCATTATTTGCAGATGACATGATCCTATATATAGAAAACCCTGAGAGATCTTCAACAAAGCTCCTAGAACTCATAAATGAGTTTAGCAAAGTCGCAGGTTATAAGATCAATGCGCAAAAATCAGTAGCATTTCTATACACCAATAATGAGCAAGATCAGGAGGAAATCAAGAAACAAATAGCATTCACAATAGTAAATAAAAAAATCAAATACTTAGGAATAAATTTAACTAAAGAGGTAAAAAACTTATACATCGAGAACTATACAAGATTGTTCAAGGAAATCAAAGAAGACCTAAATAAATGGAAGAATATTCCCTGTTCATGGATAGGAAGACTGAATATTATTAAGATGTCTATCCTACCAAAACTGATCTACACATTCAATGCAATCCCAATAAAAATCAACACAGCCTTCTTTAAGGAACTAGAAAAACTAACTATGAAATTTATTTGGAATAAAAAGAGGCCCCGAATAGCCAAAGACATATTGAAAAAGAAAAACGAAATAGGAGGAATCACACTTCCTGACTTCAAAACATACTACAAAGCTACAGTAGTGAAAACAGCATGGTACTGGCATAAGGAGAGACACACAGACCAATGGAATCGAATTGAAAGTTCAGATATAGAACCTCATGTATATAGCCATATAATATTCGATAAAGCCACCAAACCCTCTCAACTGGGAGAGAATGGCCTATTCAACAAATGGTGCCTGGAGAACTGGATAGCCATATGTAGAAGAATGAAAGAGGATTACCATCTCACACCTTATACAAAGATCAACTCAAGATGGATCAAAGACCTAAATATAAGAGCCAAGACCATAAAGACCTTAGAAAGCAGTGTAGGGAAACATCTACAGGACCTTGTAATAGGAAATGGCTTCATGAATATCACACCAAAAGCACGAGCAGCAAAAGAACAAATAGATAAATGGGACTACCTCAAAATTAAAGCCTTCTGCACCTCAAAGGAGTTTGTCAAGAAAGTAAAAAGGGAACCCACACAATGGGAGAAAATATTTGGCAACCATATATCTGATAAGAGACTTATAACTTGCATATATAAAGAACTCATATATCTCAAAAACAAAAAGATAAACAACCCATTTAAAAAATGGGAAAAAGATTTAAACAGACACTTCTCCAAAGAAGAAATACAAATGGCTAAAAAGCACATGAAAAAATGCTCCAAATCCCTAGCTATCAGGGAAATGCAAATCAAAACTACAATGTGATACCATTTTACTCCCATAAGATTGGCAGCCATGAAAAAAACAGTAGAATACAAATGCTGGAGAGGATGTGAAGAAAGGGGACCACTCATCCATTGCTGGTGGGAATGCAGAAGGATCCAACCATTCTGGAGGACAGTTTGGCAGTTTCTCAAAAAATTATCCATAGATTTGCCATATGACCCAGCAATACCACTGCTGGGTATATACCCATCAGATCTGAAAACAAGGACACAAACCGATATATGTACACCAATGTTCATAGCAGCATTGTTCACCATCACCAAAAGTTGGAATCAATCCAAAAGTCCATCAACAGATGAGTGGATCAATAAAATGTGGTATATACACACAATGGAATACTACTCAGCTGTAAGAACCAATACACTACAATCGCACGTGATAACATGGATGAACCTTGAGAATCTTATGTTAAGTGAAGCAACCCAGGCATTGAAGGACAAATACTATATGACCTCAATGATATGAAATAAGTTAACTGCCTCAGAGAGCTAGAGTCTGGAAAAGTGGCTTACTGGAAATCGGGGGGTGGAGGAAGGATGTGAGTTAATGTCTGTAGGGGTGGAATCTGTGATGAGCTGGGGGTAAGTATGAGCACAAAGAAGGGACAAAATGGGGGCAAGGGGTTACCTTTGGGTGGGGTTTTCTGGGTTTGAGGGGGGCTGGGGATGGGAAGAGGGGTAATATGGTCCAAGAAATAGGTGGGAGGGAGGGACAACATACAAACATGGGAGAGTGCCAGAAGTTCGTTGAGAACTAAATGTTGAGTAAAACGTATCAAAGTATAAGTAGGAGGGTCACCTGGTTAGGACGCTCAGGGGGTATGGTCTGATGGGGGACGGACTCCGGAGGGAATAGCTGAAGGCTCATTTTGCCAAGGTGGGTTCTACCATTGGGTGGGGTGGACCCATATCCTGGGGAAGACTAATGCCGTCAAATAGAGAGAACTGTATCTCTCGTGAGAAAGGACGGCTCCCAGGGCATTAGATTGGCAGGCGTTGTGGGCCCCAAGGGGAGGGGGAAAATGGACGTGCAATGGATAGAACAAAGGTAAATAAGGGGGCAAAAGAGGAGTTATGTGAGAGTACACGAGGATGAATATAAAACAGCTAATATTACACCAAAAACATATAGGGGACGACAGACTAATAATGAAAACCATAAGACAAAACATAGGATAACTAAAAAATTTAGAAAACTGTACAACCTAAAGTATGGACCACATAGTAAGCACAAATGTTACCTTGTTTGAAAACTATAGTTTCGGAATCTGTACATCAGTTTCAGGAAATATGATATGAATAAGTTAAAAGATTATTGCTGTGGAAGGGAAAAGGTTTTATGGTGGATCTGGGGAAATACTGTATATTGTATATATGAATTTTGGTGATCTAAGACTCTTCTGAAGCTGACATTATGTTGGGATTCACTTTACGGGAAGTTTTGGATCACAGAGTGGTTCAACAATGGCAGCGGAGGAATACTGATATGGGATGTTATTGACAGGATATATATGGTTGACAGGGAGTTATACAGGGCATATGCCCAGGGTATATGGTAATGTCTATATATACTCATAGTGGAAACAATTAAAAACAACAGCTGGGGGGGGTACTGGGCTCCTGGCCAGGGGATCACTGTTGTGGGCCCTGGGAGAGCAGCGGCAATCCTCCAGGTGCAACGGCAAGAACCAGGAAGGAAGGAGGGCCCAACAGTGGGCTCTTGATACTAATGGCTACACTTTTGAGCCTATGCACCTGCAATAAGAACAAGGCCTAGAGTAGCATTGTGCCTGGGGGTTTCCTCCTGACAGCCTTCATGTTACTCAAATGTGGCCATTCTCACAGCCAAACTCAGCGTGTAGATGTGATGCATTCCCCCCAGCGTGGGACACAACACCCGGGGATGAGCCTCCCTGGCACCGAGGGATCACTACCACATACCAGCTGAAGAAGCAACTAGAAAATGACCTTGAATTAAAGATTCAATGCGGAACAGCAGAATATACCTGTCTACATATAATAACATGACTTCAGGAAGCGGTTTGACCTAATGTAAGGGGGAAATGGAAAGGAGAAATGAGATTATAAGGCTGTGAGTCTCTAAAAAAAGAGTCTGGAGGTTGTCAGAAGGAATACCCCTATGTACAACTGAACAGAGTCTAAGAGACAGATAAGGTAGATACAACCCCAGGTATTGGTTCTTTTGAGGAATAAAGAGACCCACGGGTTCTATGGTCAGGGCAGAAGGGGTTCACTGCCATGACAGATGGCCCTTCTTTGGAGCTGGTGTTTCTGCGTGATGGAAATGGACTCAGAGGGGATCTCTTTTCACAAGACTTGCATGCTACTTTATTGGAATTGTAGTTGGTGCTGGGTTTAAGATATATGTAGGGGATTTGAATCTCTGGACTGATAATATGACACCCAGGCCCAGAGCCTCAACAGACTTCAGCTCCTACACTTTGACTTATTGGACTTACTCCACTCAGCTAACATGGAGTTGAAGAAGGTCAACCACCACAACATGGAGCCTAGAGTGTCTACAAGTAGAAGCGGGAAGAGTGCATCCAGTACCCATGTGGAATCTAAGCCCTCACTTGACATAGGTGTGCAATGGACACAACCAATCCAATGTCCACAGAGAAAATGTGAAATGGGTGTGGGAACGGTAGCCATGGGGGCTGCTGGGTGTGGGGAACGGGAGGAAGAGATGAGATGTGGAGGCATTTTCGGGACGTGGAGTTGTCCTGGATAGTGCTTCACGGACAATTACGGGACACTCTAGATCCCCCCAGGGCCCACTGGATGGAACGTGAGAGAGTCTGGGCTATGATGTGGACCATTGACTATGGGGTGCAGTGATGCTCAGAGATGAACTTACCAGATGCAATGGATGTATCACGATGATGGGACAGAGTGTTGCTGTGGGGGGAGTGGGGGGCGGGGGCGGTGGGGTTGAATGGGACCTCATATATTTTTCTTAATGTAATTAAAAAATAATAATAATAAATAAATATTTTTAAAAAATATCAAAGAGTGTGTAAAAGTAATGATAGGAAAGAGAAATAGCCTGTTAGAGTAAATTCACCAACATATCAGATGCCTAGATAGCCACAAAAAATTACAAGACATACTAAGATACAAGAAGAGATGGCACAGCCATAGGAAAAATCCAAATATCCTGAAAAGGTTCCAGATTTAAGACAATTAATGATGATTACACAACTTTCCTAAATCTGTTTAAAGAATTTAAAGAAAATACAGAGATAAAGGATATTAAGAAGACCCTGAGTGAGCATAGAGAAGATTTGGAAAGTCTGCAAGGAAAAGTAACTGACCTGACAGGAATGAAAGACATGATGGATGAGATTAAAATAATTAGAGGCACATAACAACAGATTTGAATGCTTGAAGATAGAGTTAGTGGTTTTGAAGACAAAACATCTGAAAAGGAAAAGACAGGAAAACAGAAAGAGAATGGAAAAAATGGAACAGGGTCTCAGGAAAGTGAATGGCAACATGAAAAGCAAAAATATATGCATTATTGACATTCCAGAAGGAGAAGAAAATGGAAAAGAGGCAGAAAGAATATTTGAGAAAAGAATGACTGAAAAATTTCATGCCCTTATGAAAGACATAAATATCAATGTCCAACAAGGCAAATGCACCCCAAACAGAATAAACCCAAACAGACCTACCCCAGGACACCTACTATTCAGAATGACAAATATCAGAGATAAAGGGATTTTGAAAGCAGCAAGAGAAAAGCAAAGCAACATATACAAGGGAAACTTGGTAAGATTAAGTGCTAACCTCTCATCAGAAACCATGGAGGAGAGAAGAAAGTGGTAAGATGTATTTAAGGTATTGAAAGAGAAAAACTGCTAGCCAAGAATTTTGTATCCAGTAAAGCTGTCCTTCAGAAATGAAGGGGAGGGACAGCAGAGTTGGCCCAGTGGTTAGGGCATCCACCTACCACATGGGAGGTCCGTGGTTCAAACCCCAGGCCTCCTTGACCCGTGTGGAGCTGGCCCATGTGCAGTGCTGATGTGCGCAAGGAGTGCCCTGCCATGCAGGGGTGTCCCCCATGTAAGGGAGCCCCATGAGCAAGGATTGCACCCTGTAAGGAGAGCTTCCCAGCATGAAAGAAAGTGCAGCCTGCCTAGGAATGATGCCACACACACGGAGAACTGACACAAGATAAGATGATGCAACAAAAATAAACACAGATTCCCATGCCACTGACAACAGAAGCTGACAAAGAAACAATATGCAGCAAATAGACACAGAGAACAGACAACCAGAGTGGGGGGGGGGGGAAGGGGAGAGAAATAAATAAATAAATAAATCTTTAAAAATAAAAGAAGTGAAGGGGACTTCAAAGTCTCCACAGACAAACAAAAAATGATAGAATATGTTACCAAAAAAGATAGAAGTACAAGAGATACTAAAGGGATTGCAGCAGTCTCAAAGGAAAAAACAAGGGTGAGAGACTTGGAAAAGAGTGTAGAAATAAGAATATTTGAAATAGTAAACAAATAGACTAGAGTATGTGATGACTGAAATGCCTTTAAACATTGAATTAAATTAACATTATAACATTGAATGCTAATGGCTTGAACTCCACAATCAAAAGACACAGACCGATAGAATGAATTTTAAATTATATGCCATTTATATTGTCTATAAGAGACTCACCTCAGATGTAAGGCACAACCAGGTTAAAAGTGAAAGGTAGGAAAATGATACTCCATGCAAACATTATAGTAACCAAAAAAGAGCTGGAGTAGAAAGACTAAAATACAAAATAAATTTCAAATGCCAAGCTGTTCTAAGGGATGAATAAGGTCATTATATATTAATAAAAGAGGTAATTCAACAAGAAGAAATAACTATTCTAAACATTTATGCACATAACCTCACAGCCCCAAGATACATGAGGCACACACTGGGAAAGCAGGCAAATAGATGTCTCTACAATAATAGTTGGAGACTTCAATACATCACTTTTAGTACTGGATAGAACATCTGGACAGAGAATAAAGAAAAAGAGCACTTGAATAATGTGATAAATGAACTAGCCCTAACAGACATTTATAGAGCATTACATTCCAAACCAGCAGGATATATAATACATTCTTTTCAAGTGCTCATGGATCCTTCTCCAAGATAGACCATATGTTGGGTCACAAGACAAGTCTTAATAAATTTTAAAAGATTGCAATTATACAAAACACTTTCTCTAATTATAATGGAATGATGCTGGAAAGAAATAATGGACAGAAAATGGAAAATTCATAAATATATGGAGATTAAACAACTCAGCAACTAGTGAGTCAAAGAAGAAATTGCAAGAGAGTTCAGCAAATATCTTGAGATGAGTGAAAACAAGAACACAACATAAAACCTATGGGATAATGGAAAGGCAGTGCTCAGAGAGAAATTCAAAGTGTTTAATGCTTACATTAAAAAAGAAGAAAGAGCTACAATTGGTAATCTAATTGCACACCTGGAAGAACTAGAAAAAGAACAGCAAGCTAATCTCAAACTGATCAAAAGGAAAGAAACAGTAAAGATAAGAGCAGAAATCAAAGAAATCAAGAACAACAACAACAAAATGATAGGGAGAATCAACAATATCAAAAGTAGGTTTTTGAGAAGATCAAAATCCACAGACCCTTATCTAGACTAACAAAAAAAGAGATGACACATATAAATAAAATCAGATATGAGAGGGGGGACGTTACAGGAAAGAAATGGTAAAGATCAAAGCAGAAATCAAGGAAATCAAGAACAAAAAAAAGCAATAGGGAGTATCAGTAATACCAAAAGTTGGTTTTTGAGAAGATTGACAAAATCCACAGACCCTTATCTAGACTAACAAAGAAAAAAAGAGAAATGACACATATAAATAAAATCAGATACAAGAGGGGGGATATTACTACTGTCCCTGTAGAAATAACAGATCATAAGAGGATATTATGAACAAGTGTATGCTAAAAAAAAAAAAAAAAAAAAAAAAGAAAACATAGATGAGATGGACAAATTCCTGGAAACACATGAACTACCTACACTGATTTTAGAAGAAATGGAAGACCTCAACAAACCAACCACAAGTGAAGAGACTGAAAGGGTCATCCAAAACCTCCTGTAGCAGTTTGATATGGTTATGAATTCCAAAAATAGATACTGGATTATGCTTGTAATCTGATCTGTATCTGGGCATGATTGAGTTATGATTAGGGTGCTGCATCCCCACCACTTGGTCAGTGGGGACTCACAGATAAAAGGCATGGAAAAGAAGAGAGTTGAGGATTTCTGATGTTAGAGTTTGATGCTGAAGACCCAGGAAGTTAGCACCCAGATGAAAGAGAAGCCAGCACCAGGAAGGAAGAAATCTTGAACCCAGAGAAAAGCAAGCCCCAGGAACATAGGAACCCAGGAAGTCTGAACCCTTGTGGACGTCTTCAGCCATCACTCCAAATAGACTTGGTGAGGGAAGTAACTTATGCTTTATGGTCTGGTATCTGTAAGCTCCTACCCCAAGTAAATATCCTTTATAAAAACCAACCAGTTTCTGGTATTTTGCATCAGGACCCCTTTGGCTGACTAATATACCTCTGAAAGACGAAAAGCCCAGAACTAGATGGCTTCATGGGTGAATTCTAGCAATCACTCAAAGATGAACTAATACTGATCTTTGTCAAGCTCTTCCAAAAAACTGAACAGGAAAGAATGCTACAAACTCATTCTATGAACATCACCCTAATACCAAAAACAGATAAAGATACTATGAAAAAGAAAAATTACAGACCAATATCTCTAATGAACATAAGATGCAAAAATTCTCAACAAATCACTTGCAAAAAGAATCCAAAAGCACATTAAAAATATTATACACCACAATCAAGTGGATTTTATCCCAGGTTATGCAAAGGCGATTCAACACCAGAAAATCAATTAGTGCAATAAAGCACATTGATAAAGTGAAGAAAAATCACATGATCCTCTCAATTGATGCAGAAAAGGCATTTGAAAAATATAGCATTATTTCTTGACGAAAACACTCCAAAAGATAGGAATAGAGGAAAGCTTTCTCAATATGGTAAAGTGCATATATGAAAACCCTACAGCTTGCATTGTCTTCAATTGTGAAAGACTGAAAGATTTCACATTGAGGTCAGGAACAAGAGAAGGATGTCAACCACTATTATTCAATATTGTGCTAGAAGTTCTAGCTAGAGCAATTAGGCTAGACAAAGAAATAAAAGGCACCCAAATATGAAGGGAAGAAATAAACTTTCACTATTCACTGATGACATGATCTTCTATCTAGAAAATCCAGAAAAATCCACAACAAAGGTACTATTACTGGTAGACAAGTTCAGCAAAGCAGTGGGATAAAAGATTAATATGCAAAAATCAATAGTGTTTCTACAATCTACAAATGAGAAATCTGAGGAGAAAATCAGAGAAAAAAATTCCATTAATGCTAGTGACTAAAAGAATCAAATACTTAGGAAGAAACAAACAAGGACATAAAAGACCTGCATTCAGAAGATTACAAACATTGCTGAAAGAAACTGACAAAGACTTAAATAAATGGAAGGACATTTCATTTTCATGGACTAGAAGATGGAAGATTGTTAAAACATCAATTCTACCCAAACTGATTTTCAGATTCAATGCAATCCCAATAAAAATCCCAAAAGCCTTTTTTTGCAGGAATGGAAAGCCAAGTATCAAATTTATTTGGAAGGGTAAGGGGCCCTGAATACACACACAAAAAAGTCTAAAAATAGAAAGTTGAAGTAGAAGTACTTCCAGACTTTAAAGCATATTACTTAGCTACAGTGCTAAAAACAGCATGGTACTGGCATAAAGATAGATAGATGGACCAATGGAACTGAATTGAGAACTCAGAAACAGACCCTCACATCTATGGTATGGTGGTTTTTGACAACCTATTAAACCCACCCAGCTTGTCCAGAACAGTCTACTTAACAAATATTGGAAGAACTGGATATCTCTATCCAAAAGAAAGAAAGAGGTCTTCTGTCTCACACTTTATATATAAAGTAACTTAAAATGGACCAAAGACCTAATTATAAAAGCTATAACTATGAAACTCCTAGAAGAAAATGTAGGAAAACATCTTCAAGATCTTGTGATAGGCAGTAGTTTCTTAAACCATATGCCCAAAATGCAAGCAACAAAAGAAAAAATAAATAGGACCTCCTCAAAAGGAAGCATTTTTGATTTTCAAAAGAGTTTGTCAAGAAAGTAAAAAGTCAACCTACTCAATGGGAGAAAATATTTGGAAACCACATATCCAATAAGGATTTGATATCTATGTTATATAAAGAGCTCAGACAACTCAATGATAATAGGGCAAGCTACCCAATTTAAAAATGGCCAAAAGATTTGAACAGACATTTCTCCAAAGATGAAATATAAGCAAAAATCATCAGAAAAAAATGCTCAAACTCACTATTAGGGTAATGCAGCTAAAAAATACAAGAAAATACAACTTTGCACCTTATAGAATGTCCATTATATAAAACAGAAACAAAAACAGAAAAACGTCAAGTGCTGGAAAGGAAGTGGAGAAACAGAAACACCCCTTCACTGTTGATGGGAATGGACAATGGTGCAGCCTCTGTGGAAGGCAGTGTGGCAATACCTTAAGAAGCTGAATATAGGACTTTGCATGAACCAGCAATCCCGCTACTATATAAACCTTCAAAAGAACTGAAAGCAAAGATGCAAACCAATGTTTGCACTCATGTTCATACCAGCATTATTGACAATTGTTAAAATATAGAACCAGCCCCTAGTGTCCATCAACTGATGAATGGATAACAAATGTGGCATATACACACAATGGAATAGTATTCACCTGTAAGTAGAAATGAAATCAGGATGTATATGACAATATGAATAAACATAGAGGATTTTATGGTGAGTGAAATAAGACAGACACAAAAGGACAAATGTATGATCTCATCAATATGAACTAAATATTATAAGTAAGTTCATGGAGGTAACTTTTAAATTATAAGTTACTGGGAAATAGAAGGTGGGTTGAGATTGGGAAATGATGCTTAATGTATGCAGCATTATTAATAAGGTTAAATGTAAAAGTTTAGAAATGAATAGAGTTGATAGAAACACATGATAATGAGTATAATTAAAACAGCTGATTTATAAATGTGATTGTGGCTGAAAGGGGTAATATGTGGAGTGAATGTCAATTGAAAGGAAACTAGGGAATAATCTAGGGTATGTATAGCAGTGATTTCAGTGGTGGATGAAGATTGTGGTTAATAATATAAGAATGCTCAGAATGAGCATTTAGACATTCCCCAGGAGCCCGTCCTGCATCAGACCCTCCCCTCCGAGCATTCTAAACAGGTAACCCTCTTTATTATATTTTGATATGATTTTCTCAGCATTTTACTCTCCACCTGTCTAAATGCTCATTCTGCCAGAGTGGGTGACACCATGGGGTAGAAACCCAAGTAGTGAGAGTGGGGGTGGACCCACATCCTGGAGAGGACTAATGCCATCAAATAGAGGGAACTGTATCCCTCGAGAGAAAGGGTGGCTCCCAGGGCATTGGGGCAGTTGAGCAAGTTAGGCCCTGAACACTATTCCATCTATCTCTGGAAGTGGCTCCTCGGGAAACGGAGGTTGGCTGTCACTGTGGGCACCAAGGTGGAAAGGAAAATGGACGTTAAATGTGTGGAACCAAGGTAAATGGGGGGTAAGAGAGGAGTTTCGTGAGAGTACACAAGGATGGATATAAAATATGTAATATTACACCATAACATATAGGAGATGACAGACTGATAATGTAAACCATAATGTAAAACATAGGATAACTAAGAATGTAAAAAACTGTGTATCCTAAAGTATGCACCACAATGTAAGCACAGATGTTACCTTGTTAGAAAGCTATTGTCTCAGACTCTGTACATCACGTTAAGTAAATATGATGTGAATAGGGTGTAAGAGTATCGATGTGGAAGGGAAAAGGTTTTGTGGTGGATGTATGGGAGTGCTGTACATTATATATATGCATTGCTGTGGTCTAGGACTCCTGTGAAGAGAAGCTCAATAATTAGGGGGAAAAAAAAGAGAAAAGAAAAGAAAAGAAAAAGATAGGATGTAGAAATTTTTCCAAGTCAACACGTATTCTTTATCTAACCTTTAAACCCATCGCTATATGCCATTTCCTAGTAAGGGACCCTGACATTATATTGGGCTTCAAATTTCAGGGAGTTCTGGATCACAGAGTGGTTCAACAATGGCAATGGAGGGATACTGGTATGGGATACCATTGACAGGTGATATACGGCTGACAGGGAGCTATACAGAACATATGTCCAGGGTGCATGGTAATGTTCGGATATACTCATAGTGGCAACAATTAAAAACCACAGCAGGGGGGGTACTGGGTTCCTGGCCAGTGGTGCTCTGTTATGGTCCCTAGGGGAGCAGCGACAGTGTCCCAGGTGCAGCGGTGGGGACTGGGGGGGAGTGGGGGTTCAACAGTGAGCTCCTGATGCTAATGACTATGCTTGTGAGCTGATGGGCCTGAAATAACAAGGCCTAGAGCAGCATTGTGCCTGGGAATTTCCTCCTGTCAGCCTTCATGTTACTCAAATGTGGCCAGTCTCGAAGCCAAACTCGGCATGTAAATGCAATGCCTTCCCCCCAGCGTGGGACATGACACCCGGGAATGAGCCTCCCTGGCACCGAGGGACCACTATCAACTACCAACTGATGATGCAACTGGAAAAGGACCTTATATGGAAGGTTCAATGCGGATCAGCAGAATATCCATGTCTACATAAAATAACATGACTTTAAAATGCTGTTTGACCTAAAGTAAGGGGGAAATGGAAAGGAGAAATGAGTTTATATGGCTACGAGTCTCTAAAAAAGAGTCTGGAGGCTGCCAGAAGGATTGCCCTTGTGCACAACTGAGCGGGGTCTGAGAGACAGATAGAGCAGATACAACCCCCAGATATTGGTTCCTTTGAGGGCTAAAGAGACCCGTGGGAGTTATGGTCATGGCCGATGGAGTTAAATACCAGGTCAGATGGCCCCTCTTTGGAAATGGTGTTTATGTGTGATGAATCTGGACTCAGATGGGATCTCTCTTCATGGGAATTTCATGCTAATGTGCTGGAGGTGCAGTTGGTGTTGGGGTTTGGGATATATTTGGGGGATTTGAATCTCTGGACTGACAGTGTGATGGCCAGGTCCTGAGCCTCAGCAGACTCCAGCACCTACAGTTTGATTCATTGGACTGACCACACTCAGCTAAGATGAAGAGGGACAACCACCACACCATGGAGCCTAGAGTGATTACAACTGAAAGTGGGAGGATTGCATCCAGCATCCATGTGGAATCTGAGCCTCCTCTTGACATAGAGGTGCAATGGACACAACCAATCCAGTGTCCACATAGAAAAGGTGGCATTGGATTGGGAAAAGTGGACATGGTGGCTGATGGGTATGGGGAAAGGTGGGAGGAGATGAGAAGTGGAGGCATCTTTGGGACATGGAGCTGCCCTGGATGGTGCTTCAGGGGCAGTCACCAGACATTGTAAATCCTCACAGGGCCCACTGGATGGAATGGGGAGAGTATGGGCCATGATGTGGACCATTGACCATGAGGTGCAGAGGTGCCCAGGAATGTGCTTACCAAGTGCAATGGATGTGTCATGATGATAGGAATGAGTGTTGCTGGGGGGGGGGAGAGGTGGGGTAGGGTTGGTGGGGTTGAATGGGACCTCATATATATATATTTTTTAAATGTAATATTATTACAAAGTCAATAAAAAAAAAAGAATGCTTTTCTTTTACAAAGTGCTAAGAATATGGTGATGCATAGGAAAATTACAACCCATGTAACTATGGACAATAGTCAATAGCAATATTGGAATAGTTCGCAACAATGCCAAGAAGTTATTTTTTCAATACTAAGGAATAACAATAGGGGATATAGGAGTATATGGGATTTTACCTTTTGGAATAATGAAAACGTTCTAAAATTGACTAAGCTGATGATTGCACAACTCCATGATGAAAATGAGAATCACTGAGTGTCAATTTCAATGGATCGTATAAAGCATGAGACTGTATAAAACAAGGAATCCAATGGTGGATGATGGACTGTTGTAACAAGACAAATAAGGGAAAGTTTTCTCCTGAACAACAGTAAACATAAAATACTAATATAGGGTATTAATAATTGGGTGGGTTGGGGGAAAATACAACAAATGTAAGTTTTGGGCTACAGTTCCTATTAATATTTCTTTTTTAAATTTATTCCCCTTCCCCCATGGTTGTCTGCTCTCTCTGTCCATTTGCTGTATGCTCTTCTGTGTCTGTTGTATTCTCATTAGGTGGCTTTGGGAACCCATCCTGGGACCTTCCAGAGTGGGAGAGAGGCAATCATTCTCTTGCATCACCTCAGCTTCCTAGTTTTCTAAATTTCATATTGTCTCTTCTCTGTCTCTTTTTGCTGTGTCATCTTGTTGCATCAGCTGTGTGGGTGGCACCAATCCTGGGTGGACTGTACTGCTGCACAGGGACATCCCTGTGGGGGGAAACACTCCTTATGCACAGCAATATTCTGCATGGTCCAACTCACCACACTGTCCAGGAGGCCTCAGCATCAAACTGCAGACCTCTTATATGGTAGGCAGAAGCTCTATCCGTTAAGCCACATCCACTTCCCATAGTAATGTTTTGACAATGCTCTTTCATAATTCCTAACAAATATTTCACGACATGCAAGTTGTTGGTGGTATGGGAGACTTTTATGATTATATGCATGATTGTTTTATAAATTCACAAATTTTACTGTATATTTATTGTTTATGTATGTTCATATATGAATGATATACTTCAGTGAAATTTTATTTTAAAAACCTCATGTGAAATATGAATATGGATAATATTGCATATATAAGACTTTTTCTTTGAAACTGAGCAAACATACATTAATGTTGCAAGATGTTAATATCAGACAAAAATACAACCAAAGTAAAATATAGGCAGTACCATATAGTAATATATTAATAATCTTCCTTTAAGGGTAAAAAAAGGAAATACATTAAGTGAAAGAAATTAGACAAAAGGCACTACATATTGTTTGACTCCATCTATACAAAATATAAATGCAAATAAATCAGAAAGAGAGAAACAGAAAAAACAAATCTATGTAAGTAGGGAAAGCAGAGAGAGATTGAGAGGTGATTTTTAAGGGGCAGAAGTTTTTATTTTCATCTGTTTTTTGTTTATTTGTATTATCACTGGAACAATGAAAATGCTATAATAATAAATGAAATGTTGAGTACACGCTATGTGATTATACCAAATACTAGTGATTATACACTTTGGATGGGCTGTATGCTTTACTAATATGTATCAATAAAAATGGTTTTTAAAAAACACAATGAAAAATAAAAGAATATCCTTATTGATATTTATATTGACCTTATCATCCTTTACTATTTTAGAAAACAAGTCTTCCCACTTTTAAAAGAACTAAGATTTGCTTGTTCTTTCTTTTTTGTTATAAATTTATGCTACTTCCTAATCAGTTTTTAAATCTTTTATTCTCACTTTGGTGAAATAGGGAACTAAATATTGTTTCAAGTGATCTATTTTCCTATTGAACAAAATGTGTAAACATGATGAATATTGACATTTTGCCTTTTCAAAATCAAACTCTAAATCACATCTTATTCTCAAACTATCTTTGCAAAATCACAAAGGATATGTTCTTTCACCTTGTAACAAGAGAAGTGCTAAAAATAATTAGGTTTAATTAATACATTATGAGTTGAATGGGAAATATTGTCATATGAAATAGGATTTTCAGATTGAAGGAAAATGATACCAAACAGAAACTGAGGTTTTCAAAAAGAAATGAAGATTTCTGAAAATAATAAATATAAAATAGATTTTTCTTGCTTGTTTGCTTTTTTCCCCCCTCTGGTGAATAGTAGGCTTTTAAAATTTAATTGACAGATTAAGTAAAAAACAATACCAAACACTGTAGAATTTATAATATCTTTACAAGTAAATCACATAAAGTCAATAGCACAAAGGATGGGAGAGAGTCCTAATCAATGAGTAAAAGGCCAAGAAGAGTAAATACTATTTTGAAGAAGGAGAAAGGGAAAACCCATCAGATATGAGGTGAAAGACTGGAAAAGGAAAATCAAAGTGATCTTTTATTAGATTTCTTTAGGGTTTTTGATAGGATTATGACAGTGAGGTGTGACCCAGGTTATGACAGTGAGGTGTAACTGAGGTTGAGTCTCCAAGACACATACTATTCAAAATGTCAAGTGCCAGTGGTAGAATTATGAAAGCAATGAGAAATCAGTTCATCATACATAAGAGACACTCAATGAGACTAAGACCTGATTTTTCATCAGAAACCATGGAGAAGAGAAGGCAGTGGTATGATATGCATGCTAATAAAAACTGCCAGCGAAGAATTCTACACCAGGCAAACTGTCCTTCAAAAACAAAGGTAACGTTAAAATCCTCATAGATTAATAGAAGCTGAAAGAGTCTGGTTCCAAGACACAAAACTTATAAGAAACACAGAAGAGAGTGCTGTACCCAGAAAGGAAAAGACAGGAGAATTAGAAATGCTTATTTGTAAAGATAAATAAAATGATAAACAGATAATAATAAGATGTGACAATTGAAAACTGAAGAATAAAACATATTAAAGTAATGCCATTATAGTTGTAACATTGAATGTTAATGGACTGAACCAGTCTTTTGACTGGTGGGGGAGAATGGCTATATATACACACACATATATATGTATGTATGTATGTATGTATAATCATCTATGTGCTTCCTACATTAGACTAACCTTAGATGCATTGATACACATAGGATGAAAGTGAAAGTTTGGAAAAATATATCCTACACATCAGTAAACAGAAAGATCCAGAGTAGTTGGGCTAATACAGGGCAAAATAAAATTTGAATTCAAAACTACTAAAAGAGATGTAGAAGGACTTTACATATTAATGATATGGACAATTCACCAAGAAAAAATAAAAATAATAAACATTTATGCAAATAACCAGTGTGCCCAAAAATATTGTGGCAAATATTGGCAAAACCAAAGGGAAATCTCCAAAGGGAGAAACAGTTGTTGTTGCAGTAATAACTGGAGGTTTCAATACATGACTCTCATCATTGGATAGAACATCTGGACACAGTATCAACAGGACAAAAGAGATTTCAAATAATATGATAAATGAGCTACACCTAACAGACACATATAGAATATTGCACCCCAAAACAGCAGGATATACATTATTTCCAAGTGCTCATGGCTCTTCTCAATGAATTTAAAAGATTGAAACTATAAAAAGCACTTTCTTTGACAATAATAGAATGAATGTAGAAAGTGATAATAGGAAATAAAGGGAAAACTCATAATGATATGGATGTTAAACAATACATGCTTAAACAATTAATGGGTGAAACAAATGACAAGAGAAAACAATAAATATCCTGGGTGAATGAAAGGAGAAAACAACATATCAAAACATGGGATACTGTGAAGGCAATGCTGAGAGTAATATTTATTGTCCTTAATACCTACATTAAAAAAGAAGAACAAGTTCTAATAAAGGACCTAAGTGAATACCTGGAGGAAGTAGAAGATGAACAGAAAACTAATTCAAAAGCAAATAGAAAGAAAGAAATAAGAAAGAGTAGAAGAGAAATAAATGAAATTGAGAAGAAAATTAAAAAAGAGATCAACAAAACCAAAGATAATTCTTCAAAAAGATCAATAAAATTGATAAACCCTTAGCTTGACTGACAAAGAAAAAAGAGAGAGAAATTGCAAATAAATAAAATCTGAAATGGAGAGGAAGCTCATTACTGCTGATCCCATAGGAATAAGAGACATCATAAGAATAACAAAAACAACCACAGCAATTCAGACAACATAGAAGAAATGCACAAATTCCTTAGAAAAACATGAACAAATTACACAGACCCTAAAAGAAATAGAGAACTTACCAAAACAATCACAAGTAATTAGACTGAAATATTCATCAAAAACCTCCCCAAAATGAGAAGCTCACTACCAGCTCAATACCAACTGGCTTCAAAGGGAAATTCTACCTATCATTCAAAGATTTGATACCAATCTTTCTCAAAACTTTCCAAAAATTTGAACAAGAGGGAATGCTTACAAACACATTTTATGTAGCCAACATTACCTAATACCAAATCCAGGTAAAGATCCTACAAAAAAGGAAATTACAGACCATGTACTGTAATGTACATGTAATGTAATGAATACAGATGAAACAATCCTCAACAAAATGCTTGCTAACCAAATACAATATCATATTAAAAGAATTATACATCATTATCAAAAGGTTGTTATCCCAGGCATGCAAGTGTGGATCAACATGAGAAAATTAATATAGTACATCATGTAAAATATTTTGAGAAGGAAAAATCACATGACCATTTCTATTGAGGCAGAAAAGGCATTTGACAAAATCCAACATCCTTTCTTGATAAAAACACTCTGAAAGATAGGAATAGAAGGAATATTTCTCAACATGATTAAGTGCATATGTGAAAAACCCACAGGTAATGTATCCAATGGTGAAAGACTGAAAGCTTTCCCACTGATATTAAGAATAAGACAAAGATGCTCACTCTCTTTCCTATCATTCATTATTGTGCGTGAAGTTCTAGTTAGAGAAATCTGGCAAAAAAAAAAAAAAAAAAAGAAATAAAAAGCATCCAAATAGAGAAAGAACAAGTAAAACTTCTGCTTTTCATTGAAGACATGATCCTACAGCTAGAAAGTCCTGAAAATTTTGCAACATTGCTACTAGCATTAATAAATGAGTACTTCAATAGGATGGGACACAAGAGTAATACACAAAAGTCAATCAAAAGTGTTTGTGTACATTATTTATGAGCAATCTGAGGATTAAGTCAAGAAAAATTTCCATTTACAATGGTGACTAGAAATCAAGGATATAGGAATAAACTTAACCAAGCACTTAAAGGACTTTTATTTTAAAAACTACTACACTTTGCTGAAATACCAAAGATGATCTAAATAAATGGAAAGACATTCTGTATTCACAGACTAGAAGACACATGAGTTGTTAGTAATTGAAGAAAATGTGTCATTGGTGTGGAAAAAGTGGCCATGGTGGCTGCTGGGTGTGGGGAATGGGAGGAAGAGATGAAGTTTTCTGAATACAAATCTTTTCTATCTTCAGTTAAGTTTATTCATAAATATTATATTATTTTAGTCACTATTTATATGGGATATTTTTCCTGACTCCCACCTCAGATTTCTCATTAGTAGTGTATAAAAATGAAACTGATTTTTGCATATTAATCTTGTATGCTGACAATTTGCTGAACTTATCTATTAGCTCCAGTGACTTTTTGTGGATTTTTCATGATTTTCTAGATATAGGAACATGTCATCAGCAAACAGTGAAAGTTTTTCTTCTTCCTTTCCTATTTGGATTCCTTTTATTTCTCTTTCTTGCCTAATTGCTGTATTTAGAATTTTTAGCACCATATCAAAAAATGGTGGGAGTGGACATCCTTGTTATCTTCCTGATAGCAAGAACATTTCCTGTCTTTCTCCATTGAGTACAATGTTAACTGTGGATTTTTCATGTAGCACAGTATAGTGTTGAGAAAATATCCTTCTATTCCTACCTTTCAGGGTATTTTTATCAAGAAAAGATATTTGATTTTGTCAAAGGTCTTTTCCATGCAATCAAAATAGTCATGTCATTTCTACTCTTCAGTTTAGTGTTGTGACATAATACAATGATTGATTCTCTTGCATACTTCTGATAAAAGCCACTTGCTCATGATGTATAATTCTTTTAATGTGCTTTTGGATTTAATTAGCAAGTATTTTGTTGAAGAGTTTTTACATCTACATTCATTAGAGAAATTGGTCTATAATTTTCTTCATTTTATCCTTATTAGGCTTTTTTATTAGGTTGATGTTGGCACATAGAAGGAGTTTGGCAGCTATTTTGACTGCTTTTTTGGAAGATTTTGATCAAGATTGGTAATAGATCTTCTTTCAATGATTGGCAGAATTCACTTGTAAAGCAATCTGGTCCTGGGTTTTTCACTTTGGATAGGGTTTGATGACTATTTCAATCTCCCTACTTGTGATAGGTTTGCTGAAGGCTTCTATTTCTTCTAAGATCTATATAAACCATATGCACAAAACATGATCACTGAAAGAAGGAAATAGATAAATGGGAATGCCTCAAAATTAAACAATTTTGAACTTTAAAAGACTTTCTCAAGAAGGTAAAAAGGCAGGCTAATCAATGGCAGAAAATATTTGGAAACCACATATCTGCCAAGGGATTGTTATCCATATTATATAAAGAAATCACATAACTCAATAATAGAAAGACAAGTGACCCAATTAAACACATGTCAAAAGACTTGAATAGACATTTTTTCCAGTGAGGAAATATAAATAAACAAAAAGCACAGGAAAAAAATATCAATGTCATAGCTATTAGGGAAATGTGGATCAAAATTACAATGAGATATTTCACACCTTTTTAAAATTTGGAAAACTATAAGTGCTGGAGAAGATTTGGGGAAAGAGGAATATTCCTTCACTGTGGGTCAGAATGTAGAATGGTGTAGCTTTTGTGGAAGACTGTTTGGCAGTTACTCAGGAAGCTATCTATACACCTGGTTTATGATCCAGCTATCCTGCTACTAGGAATATATTCAGATGAACTAAAAGCAAGGATAAAAACTCATATTTTTGTACCAATGTTCATTGTAGATTTATTCACAGTACCTAAAAGATGGGGGAAAAAACCCAAGTGTCCATCAACTGTTGAATGGATTTAAAAGTGTGTTATATACATATGAAGGAATACTATTCAGCTTTATGAATAAATGAATTTATTAAGTATTTGACAGCAGAAACCTTGAAGACATTATGCTCAGTGAAATAAGTCAGACATCAATGGAGAAATATTGTATGGTTCCATTAATATGAAATAAATGCAATTATTAAACTCAAGGAGTTAAAATCTAGAGTATAGATTAGTAAGAGATAGAATGAAGGTTTTGAAAGGGACACTGATGCTTAAATATGTACAATATTTAATAAGGTTGACTTTAATGTGTGCAAATATATAGAGTAGGTGGAAGGACATTATAGTGAGTATAACTATCATTGCTGATTTATAAATGTGATTGTGACTGATAGAGTAGGTTAGTGACATAAATGTCACCTGAAAGAAAGTTAGAGATAAAGTAGGTCCTTGTAACATAGTGAACTTGGTGGTAGATAAGGATTGTGGTTAATAGTACCTATGAAAGAATGATCTTTTATGAAGTAGAATCAATGTTTGTCTGTATTACAAGGTATTAGGAATATGGTGAGACATTGGAAAATGCAACAAATGTAACTTATGGGCTGCAGTTATTAGTGGTGATATTTTAATATACTTGCATCAGTGGCAGAGAAGGTACTATATCAATGCCAAGGGTTAACAATAGGAGATGATACAGCATATGGGATTTTTCTTTTTGGAGTAATGAAAGTGTTCTAGAAATGACAGCAGAACTCTGTGATGAAAAAGAGCCACTGATTGTCCACTTTGGATGAATTACTCAAAGCATGAGACTGCATAACACAGAGAACCCCATGGTGGATGATGAACTGTAGTTAACGTACAAATATGAGAAGGTTCTCTCATGAACTATCACAATGTACAATACACAGTGTTAAGAGCAGGGTAGTTTGAGACCTTAGCAATCCAACCTCACTTTTATGACCAGCTGATTTTTGACAAGGGGACAAAGACCACTCAAATGTTATAGAAATGTTTCCTCAACAAATGGTGCCAGAAAAACAGCATTTCTATTTACAGGGAAAAAAAAGTATCTGTACTTCAGACTTTATGAGAATATAAAGTCTAATGGATAAAAAACCTAAATAAAAGAGCCAGAACTATCAAACTCCTCTGAAAAGAAAATGTAGGGAAGCTTCTTGAGGACATTGGCTAGGCAATGGTTTCTTTGACTTTATATCTGAAGCACAAATAACAAAAGAAAATTTAAATTAATACTACCTCATAAATTTTTAAAAAATTTAATCCTCAAATGACTTTACCCTGAAAATAAAATGACAACATACACAATGAGAAAAGTATTTGGAATGCACATATCTGATAAAGATTAATATCAAGAAAATATAAAGAGATCCTATAATTTAACAAAAAGAGAAAGAAACCAATAAAAAATAAATAAATGGGCAAAAACCTTGAACAGAAAGTACATGAAGACATGCACAACATCATTAGTTATCAGGTAAATACAAATTAAAACCACAATGAGATACCATTTCAGATATATTAGAACAACTACCATTAAAAAAATGAAATCAGAAAATTATAAGCAGGGAGATATATGAATAAAAGATATAAATACTCATTGCTGGTGGGGATGTAAAATGGTGCAGCTGCTGTGGAAAAAATCAGGCAGTTCCTCAGAAAGCTAAGTGTAGAATTACTGTATGACCCAGAAATCCTTCTACTTGTTATATATTTAAAATAATTGAAAGCAGGGCCTGAAACAGCTATTACTAACCTCATATTCATAGCAGCATTATTTGTAATTTCCAAAAGATTGAAGCAACCCAGTGTCCATCAATTGATGAATGAGTAAAGCAAATATGGTAAATACATACAATGGAATATTACTCAGCTGTAGGAAACAGTGAACTCCTGATACACATGACAACAGGGCTGATCATGGAAGAAATCATCATAAATGAAATAAGCCAAATACAAAAGGACAAATATTGTTTGATTTCATTGATTTGAACAACTAGAATAAACAAACTTGTAGAGACAAAATCTAGTATATATGTTATTAAATGATGAGGTGGAGACAGAGAAGGTGACATTAAGGTTTTAAATGTACAAGGTACTTACCTGGAATGATGGGAATGTTTTGGTAATGGATGGTGGTAACAGTAGCATGACATTGTGAAATTAATTACAAACACTGAAATATATATCTATATTTGATTAAAAGAGGAAATGTTAGCCTGTATGGATGGTAACAGAATAATAATTATAAAAATCCATGGAACTACACTAAACAGCAATCTCTAAATTAGACCATGGACTACAGTTGATACTACAGCTAGACCAGCAGAATATCTCAGCCTGCATGTAATATCAGGTATTAAAAACTGCTTTTTTGACTTTGAATAAAAGGGGGAAATGGAAAGGACAAATGAGTTTATATGGCTATGAGTCTCCAAAAAAGAGTCAGAAGGTCATCAGAGGGGTAATGCTTATGCACACCTCAGCAGGGTCCCAGAGACAGCCAAAGTAGATACAAGTCCAGGTACAGATTCCCCTGAGGGCTACAGAGACCCACAGGTTCTATGGTCATGGCAGGTGGCTCTGGAGTTCAGTGCCATGTCAGTTGGCTCTACTTTGGAGTTTGTATTCCTGAGTGTGATGGAGTTGGACTCAGATGTGACCTTTCTACACATAACTGTTCTGTTACTTTTACTGGATCTGTATACTCAGGAGACCTGAATCTCTGGACTGTCCATGTAACAGCCAGGCCCTTAGCCTCAGCAGACTTGCAACTCCTATCCCCTGGTTTATTGGACTTATCCTGGCCTTCTGACAGGGAGATGAAGAAGGTCAACCACCACACCAGGGAGCCAAGAGTGCCCACAAATGCAAGCAGGAGAATTACATCCATCATCCATGTGGAATCTAAGCTCTGTCTTGATATAGAGGGGGAGTGGACATATCCATCCCAGGGTCCACAGGATGGAGGAATAGAGTATGGATTAGAGGGGGCTTACAGATATTCTACTATGGAACTACTGTGATTAGTAGTGGAAGAAATTGTAGCACTGATGTGGAGAAAGTGGCCATGGTAGCTGCTGAGGGTAGGGAGAGGGAAGAAGAGATATGATGTGGGGGCATATTCAGGACTTGGAGTTGTCCTGGGTGGTACTGCAGGGAAAGGTGCTAGACATTGTATGTCCTGCCATGGCCCACTGGGTGGACTGGGGGAGAGTGTAAATTACATATAAACCATTATCCATGTGTTGCAGCAGTGCACCAAAATATATTCACCAAATGCAATGAATTTCCCATGATGATGAAAGAGGTTGTTGATGTTGGAGGAGTGGGGTGAGGGGGGTGGGAGTATAGGGGGACCTCATATTTTTTAATGTAACATTTAAATAAGAGAGAGAAGAAAAAGAAAAAAAATACTATAATTATAAAAATGTGCTATCAATTGCAACAAATATTATATTCCAGTGCAAGGCATTAATTTAAGGGTGGTATATGGAGGTCTATATTTTATGAATGATTGTTCTGTGAACACCCTTCTCTAATAAAGAAAAAAATGATAAGAAAATCCTAAAAAATATGCATAAATGTAAAAAAATGATTTTCACATGATTTCGTGTTTTAGAGAATTAGTGACCTTCACATAAGAATTAAAGTTTCCCAAAACTTAAAGACTTTTCTGATAGGATTTTTGGTAATATTTATAAATTTGAATTGTTTTTGGTATTATGTACAGAATTATATCATATTGGATGATGTACAACACTCTGTGAGACAACATTTTCCAGATGAAACTTTATGTCTAAAATCATGCATGTGTAAAGGACCCACTCAAATGCCTAAAAATATCAATGGAATTAAATACAACAGTATATGAAAACTTCATATGTGGTTGTAGAATATAAATTGAAATGATTTAAGAAACCACCATTTGTGGATTTGTTGAACTTTGGTTTAGAATCCCAGATTACCATTGGTTTTCTGAAAGTGCTATTAATATACTCCTTTCCTTTTATAACCATATTTTTGTAAACATTTCTTTTGTGTGGAGCCACATTTTCTTCATCATCTTCAACCTAAAAATCTTGTTGCAAAAGTTTGAAAGAAAAACTTATTTGACAATTCAGATGTTAAAGAACTTTTCAAAATGAAAAGATTTCTGCTTCAAAATATTTGACTGTTTAAAACTTCCCTGAAGAAGTTTATAATTAAATTGATATCTTGTAGTGGTAAGTAGAGGTTTTTGAGACTTCTTTTCTAAGATTTCTTTGGAGATTCTTAGCCTCTCCCAAATTATGCTTCTTTTCAGATTGGCAGTCATTAATGAAAATTTCACAATAACTCTCAGTTGTCTCCTTTTCTAAAAAAGTCTTTTGAAGGGTAAAAATTGACAGTCTAAGTGCAACCTAATTTTACTGCTCACACCTCATGTGCAAGGGTCTATTTACTCCAGTTTTTGTGAGTCTCATTCTTTGCTAAACCTCTTTTTTTTACTTCTTTACCTTTTAAATCCTATTCATGAAGTATATGTTTACAAAATTTTAAAAACTATATTAAAAATGTATTCTTTTTTGTATTTATTTTTTTAATATTACATTAAAAAAATATGAGGTCCCCATATACCCCCCCAACCCACTCCTCCCCGCAAATCTATTCTTAAATGTTGCCTTTACTTACTCATTTATTTTTAGTTTAGTAGCTGCTGGCCAATTATTGGTTTTTAATTTTTTAGTTAAATTTAAACTGTATATGAATTTCCTCAGTGCCATAATACCAGTCCAAAAATCTTCAGAATGTGTATTTTATTAGTGGTAACACAATTTTATGAATTTTATGTATGTAAATAAATTACTTTTACAAGCTGATACAAAATTAAAAATGTATTGAACCTCCTGTGAATTAGAAAAACATTATTGAATATTTCTTCTATGTTTAACAAAAAATTACAATATTTTTCAAAGAAACACCAATGCAAAGTTAATTAATCTCCAGTGTATAAGGAAGGTTCCTTACCAAGCAGCAATTACAGGAAATCAGGCCTTTTGAGGTTAACCTTGACAGTTAACCAGGGCTCATGAGAGGTAAGACATATATGTATCCATTCTAAAGAAAAAATATGTGTTTATAAACAATCCAGAAGTAGACTGGTTATTAGGAGCATATCTCACTGAGAAGAGACTCAATGAATTTTATTGTTGAAGGATGTGACAGGATCATGAATTTTTAAAATTATTTAAATATTTCAAAAGTTATAGCCATGTTAGGGAGGATCACTTGCCTCACCTTTCAGGTTTATCTGTATATTATATTTGATTGATTAATTTCTTTGATATTACTAATGAATAATTCTCTGAAACAGCCTGCCATGCTTCAAGATCATTTGCATACTTAACTATAACTTACTTCCCATATGACATATTATATTTTTGCTTATAAGGTAGGCTGGATTTTTTCTGACTTAAATGTTATTCATGTTTTAAAATGATAGCAGAAGGTCTGTTTGTGAATATACAGTTTGACTTAAAAGATTGGAAATATATTGATACCAAAATTCACTGAAATTGAAGTATTGGAAACAAAAAGAATATGATAGTTCTAGAGCTAGATCATAAATAAGAGCTAAGGAATTTATAGGTAAACAAAAGTTATGGTAGAATTTCTTGTAAATCTATCAGTCTAAATAAAAATAGTTCAATAATGTTACAACATCCAATAATTGATAAGATTTCCAATGTACTTTTTACATTGAACAATTTCTGATACCTATTTGCTTGATTTTACAATGTGTCATTGCTGTATGCTGATCATTTTAATATGATACTGTTTATCACTTTTTAACAATAGACAAGGAATTAGCAACTCCCTCTATATATTATTGCCCACATTTTAAAACTGTGAAGAAAATACTTTCTAAATATCCAAGAGGTTATAGAAAAATAGGTGGAAAACCCTCAATTCTCTTTGAGGCCAAATGTATTCATTTAATCATCATGATACATTTTGAAGAAGATGCATGGCAAATTTAGCATAGTGAAACTTAAGAATTTCTAGACTAGGAAGAAAGATGCAATCTGAAGAGATGGAAGATAGAAAGGATACTTTAATGATGAAATGTTAACACGTGATTCTGATAAAGCAAATATTAAAAATCAAACAATAGTTGTAAGTGTGGGTTAATTCAGTAATATACACTACTGGTGAATTTTATCACCTTAAGCACTGAGTAAAATTTTGGTAGCTAATAAAATTACCTGCCTAATGTAATGAAAAATGGGGACATTGTAAGAAAACACATACAATAGGATGGATATTATATCAATCAATTGGACAAAATATTTTGCAATGCAATAGAAATTCATCTGGATATAACCAACATAAGCAAGTCAATGCTATTATTATTATAATTTATTAAAATCATTGTTAAAATTGTAAAGTATCTTTGTAGAGACAAAGGGATTGTATATATATAAATAAAATAGTAAAATACAAATTCCATATTTTTATATTTATAATCTTTAAATCTAGGTTTTCCACAAATGAAAATTAAATAAGGCCAAAAATCCACTTTGTAATAGCTAGTTTTATCATTAAAATAATAATAGGAAATAAGATATCAATAAGCTTTGAAATGCCCCAGGAAAGCACAATTAAGTAAGTTAAAGTAAGCACAATTATTTATGAATGAGGAGATTACTGCAACCTAGAAAAGTATATATGTGAGAAAACTGGCAGTGTGTTAACCCTTCATTAAATATTGAAGTTCATGTGTGATTGTGAGAGGATGCTTTGTGGTAGAGTAATGCCAGCTGGAATTCTTTTCTTAGATACCATGTGAAGGAGAGATGGTTAACTAGAATGACAGTAAAGGAACTCTGGATTCACACTGCCATGAAGAATGATTAGATTCTTGAATAAACATAATTGTTATGAAAATTGTTATAGAGGAAAGAAAGGACTTGTCTGCATTTCTTATAAGAAAGTAAGATTAAGGAAAGTTAAGGAATTATATGTGGTCTCATTTAGAATAAAACCATTCTCAGAAGATCCTTGGAACTATTCATTAACTTTATTACAGAAAAATTTTCTAGGTCTTCCTGTCATAGATGGGGAGATAGCAGAAGTCATCCTACTTCCCTGGCACATGTTCAAACCCAATGGTAGATATATAAGTTTTCTTAGAGAGCCTGTCCCATTTATCATTTGATACTAAAGAAAATGAGAAAATAATAACTGCATGTGTTTAAGCTGAGTTTTAAAATGTATTTAAATAAATATTGGAAATGTATCTGAATGATTGAAAGGCTGCTGGACCTTGATCTCATAGTAAGTACATTTATTTTCTTAGATTATTTCATCCTGTGAATGCTGGAGTATACAGGACCAAGATGAAAATGGAAATATGTGTATTGACTGATTTTTAAAATCTGCCATTTATTTCCTGTATCATGATTTCCAGGTTAGAAGTCTTTCTTTGATGTAAAAATTTGCATATTATTTTGTGATATTGTGTATTTACTTTATTTATTCATTCATTTTTTTTTGCATTATCTTAAAATTTTAAACTTTGACTCCCAGGGAGACTATAGCATGTAAGAAGATATGAGCAACATCACTGTCATCACAGAATTCATTCTCATGGATATCTCAAGCTCCCGGGCTCTACAAGTTGTGCAAGGTCTGCTGTTCTTAATGATTTATCTGGGAGCATTGATTGGGAATCTTCTAACTATTACTGTCATAGTGACCAACCCACGACTACACTCTCCAATGTATTTCTTTATAGGTAATTTATCTCTGATAGATCTTTGCTACATTTCAGTTACTGTTCCCAAAGTGGTTGTGAATTCTTTTTCAGGTAATAAATCAATTTCTATCACAGCATGTGCTGCTCAAATTTTCCTGTTTATCTTCTTTGGAACCACAGACTTTGCCTTCCTGGTGGTGATGTCCTATGATCGCTATGTTGCCATTTGCCACCCTCTGCACTATGGGCTCACCATCACCCCACGTACGTGCACACAGGCAGCTGGTGGTTCATGGGCAAGTGGGTTGGTCAACTCTACCATCCACATAGTCACCATATTCAGACTTCCCTTCACAGGGTCAAATGTAATCTATCAATATTTCTGTGATATACCTCAAATTTTGAGGATCTCATCTTCAGATGTTCAGTTTTCTGAATTTGTGTTACTAGCTCTAAATCTATGCATAGGATTAATAAGTTCTGCTTTGTTGTTTATATCATACATTAATATATTTTCAATGGTCCTTAGCATGCATTCCATGGAAGCCCGTAATAAAGCCTTATCAACTTGCACTCCACAGTTGGCAGTTCTACTTATATTTACAATTTCTGGATTTCTTGCTGTCTTAGGTCCCGTTGCAGATAAAGCATCTCTTAGCAGTCTGCTCACAGGCATGTTCTATACCATGGTGCCCCCATTCATAAATCCCCTCATCTATAGTCTCCGGAACAGAGAGATTAACACTGCACTAGGCAGAGTGTTCAACAGATTTTTAGAGTTTCCAACCAGGGTTATCTGTGATTAAAAAATACATAAAAACAAAATTTTAAGGAAGTGTCATTTATATTTGATGTACGTTTTTAGGTTTGAATCTTTCCTTGAAAATATCTAGAGTTATCTTGTCTCATATTTTACTGCTTACATGTGGCCATCAGCTATATATCTCTGTCATAGTTTTTCATACTCTATTCTATATTTGTATAACTCAGGTATTCTCCTTGAGAAGGTTTTCTATATTTTCAAAGTGTTTTGGAAAATTATGATGATGGTTTAGAAGTAAAAGTACTGTATGGAATTATATAAGACCATGCCTAATACATCAGTAGCTAAACTGATCCCTATGCTTTTTACATAATTTCATGGTAATAAATACATCTACCCTGGAAGAAAATATTGAGTCTTTTGTGTTAGATCAGCATGCTTTTAGAGTTCCTCTTCTTGCATTCAGTCATGTACATATGCCTGGTCTAAGTAATAAAGTGATTAGAACTAAGAGACAACTATGGAATTGAGGGTTCCATATGGATATAGCACTTAGAACTCTACTAATGCTAGAACCCTTGAGGTGTTCAAAAGAAGGCCTGTAAAAACCCTGACCTTTAACACAGAATATAGTTTGCATGTTTAGGGCTTTCCTCAGCTCTGCATGAAAGATGTGTGCTGCCCTTGTTTCATCCAACCTTCTGCATGATGAAAAAACAAGATTCCTTAGTATAGAATGCAGTGAAGCACTGGCCTGCAGGACAACAATCTTGCTAATACTATGTGACTCACTTTTTCCAAAAATAAGACAGAAAAGTTGTACTCTGAAGATTAAGCTTTATTTTTTTTATTTCTAGAGGATTAGTCTTTTTAAAGCTTCTAGCACCTTAAAAATTTGTTAGCCTTTTATGTCTTAGAATTTAATTCCTTGAAGGCTTCCTGTTTAACTCTGTGTTCCATCTAGAAAATAATTACTTCTTAGGCACTTATGCACATTTATATTCAGCTGCACATTGTACAGTTTGCAAAACAGTCTCATTATGGGTCAGTTTTATTTGATTTAGAGGAAAGAAGTTAATGATGAACACAGCACTTGTGACATAATCCTAGTAAAAGTATGAACTTTGCTCATATTCACCAATGTCTAAAATATATACTCATATTTATGATACTTATATTGTAATGCTTTGATAATTGAGGAATCCATCATATGTCTTTTTAAAACTTTTTCTCATCTGGGTTTTCTTTAAAGTTGTTTCCTAGGTAAAGACATTACCAATTAATTTTATATTTAGGTAACAAACTTACAAAGATTAGATTTTGCTGCTCTGAATCATCACATATGTGAATGTCTATATTTCATGATCTCTAATTCATATTTAAATTCATATTCTCATTTAGAATAACTGTCCAAATTATTTCCTTCCAGATATTTGAATATTTGGTTCAGTTTTATTCTCATTGTCAGAAGATACTGATAAAAATTGAATACTTTCTGATTCTTTTTCTTTCATTTAAAAATTTTTATTTGATATTGTATTTTACTCATTTCTTGATATTTTTAATGTGTTATTTGATTAATGTGCCCAGCAAGTAGTATACTATATTACTCAGCATATTAAGTTTTTAATTCCTGAAAATTTTTTCTTTGTATTTGATTTTCATAATAATTAATCATAATTTAATTTTTATCTCTGGATTAGAGTGATTGTTTACTTTTTCTGTATTTTCAACATACTTTAATTATAAATACATATGAAAAACATTCTTCAAGATGTCTTCAAACATACAAAATTAACTTTTAATATTAGAAATTCTGTATGTACAACTATGTAATGGCCTTAGTACTCTAGCTACATTTAGTCTGTAATATATATTCTTTATAGAATGATGCAATGCAAAATTACCCCTTAGCTCTTTGAAAAGATAAATTAGAGATATTAAAATGTCACACTCTCTCATCAATTGCCTCAGTATACTGTGGTCATTTTTAAATGTTTTCTTTATGTTCTTTTTCATTTAAAATCTTAATTTCAGTCTGTTCTATTGAGATGTTGGTTCACAATTATAATTGAGGTGACTGGAAGATACTGAGGAGCTCTGCACCTTGGAGGTAAACAACTGGTGAGTTCTGTTAATGATATGTAGGTATAGAGCAGGACATGATTTGGTGTGTCCCATCAATGCCATATTGCAAGATTCTTTCCTTTCAGACATCAGTCCAAAATTGCTGCTAGTTCCCCTGACAATTTACTCAGTATCTATTTCCATAAACAGGAACATTCAAATAGTTTTAATGTTCACATGGCTGTCTGTTTGGTGCTCTGGTGTTAGCAGGATGAGGTAAGGTACTTGATTCTTCTCCGAACAAAACTCAAATACCATGTGTTAGCATTGCATGTTCTTTCCTTTTCCAATAGGCTATACATTTCTGATTTTTAACATGTCAAATAACATCTTTCTTTTATTCTGTTTCCATCTCTCCTATCACCAAATTCATTGGACACTAATTTTCTTATGTTGATTTCAAAGTTTATGAAAGTCAATTCATCACTACCTCCCTATTGTTTTCATCACTGATAGTCATAATTTTTCTTTATTATTTTGATGGTTTCTTCATCAAGATGAGAAAAATGTGCTTATCTTAGACTAAATGTCTATTAAAGATTTTAAGGAAAGATGACAAGAAGACATATATTTCATAAGAAAATTAATTATTTCAAATATTAATGAGATAAACAGATGGTTGGACACTAATTAGATTTCAATTCATTGATTCTTACAATAACACAGGAACTACAATTTCATCTCAAGAGAATTTATATCTACACCTAAATCCTTATTTTTTAATTCATTATGTTAGCATGTTACAATTCTGGCTTCAGGTCTAGTTGATCTGTATGTCCCTGTTTAGAAATACCTGCCTCCTCCCACCATTCTAGAGATCAGGAAATTTAGAGTTTAAATACACCTGAGGAAGAAACACAAAATCCACTAGTGAACTAGTAGATTGGTAAAACCCACCTCATGAAGTCAGTTCCAGTCTTATGCTCTTCTATCACATGGTTGTATCACATGGTTGTGTTCTAAGTTTTCAGTATGGCCAGTGGCTCACAGATGAATCTTCTCAAATATAGAGTAGTTAACAAGGCACAAACTTGCTCTGGAAGCATAGGGTCATGCATATTTACCTATTACACAGAAGAAAATGAACATATAACTCTTGGAAATGTGAACAGGTTGAGTGAGTCAATTTTAAAAGAATTAAGTATTGATAAGGTAATAATATTGAACTCTTCTTCATACCTAAGTACATTACTGGCTTTAAATGTTGGGTTATCCCAGGAACCCTAGTCTCAGTGGCCAACAATTAAAAAATTTGATTCTTGTTTATAATGTATGTCCATTGTATTGTACCTATACAAATCTTTCATTTTTATAAAGTATATTTGAAGTAGTTTTTGTTATTCTTAATATTTTAGTGCTACCTTCCTTTAAGATGATTGTTCTAAATACTCCATTGACATAAAACTTAAGTATGTAGCAAGCTTAGGACCAAAAAAAGACAAAGGAAGGGAAGAGTGTGGATATAAGAACTTGATTATCTTTACCATAAACTGTCTCCTCTTGACACTTGGGTAGAACTGTTCAGATCTGGTTCCAGAGGAAAGAGCTATAGCTAACATAAAATGGCTATTAACCAGGAATTAAAACTAATTCTATATTGAATATTGAGGTTTCATTCAAGTATAACATAGCCTAAGTACATTAAAACAACACCACACTAATTTCTTAAACAAAGTTCAAGAGTTCTTTTTGCTCTAATAATTAAAAATGCTTTATGTTGTTGGATATTTAAATTTTTTCTAGTATGTTGAACATTTGCATAACAGACACACATGCACATATATAATCTGGTGGTGATTTTAAATTTGAATTTACATTTATATAAATGTATATTACATATAAATATACATATAATTCCTATCTACATGATTTGAGGCAGATAAATTCACTCAGATTGTTACATAGAATGTATTTATTTATTTTAAAAATATATTGTTTTCTCAATGGAAAATAGAACAAATCAAATGTTGAAGTCACAGAGGTAAAATACAGACCAAATTGAAAACATACTCTTATATGATCTCCCCCTTTCAAATGTCATTTTACTGTGAAAGTTACTGCACTGGGTGGGGAACAAATAAAAAACTGTAACTTTGATCAATTTGGAGTCTCTTATTTTTATAAAATGAGTAATAAAAAATTTCTATTCAATAAGCAAATAAGAAAAGCAGCAAAAATCCTTGGTAAAGGTTTACAGACATAAATGTGCATTGTATTTAAGATGACTAGGAGGAAAGAACTGATGGCTAGAAACTCCTGCGAAACCCAAGACTAGTCTTGAGTGTTTTTCTTAACTGCTACCCCTAAATAGTGTTTTCCAATATATTTCCCAGACCCTGTCATCCCAATTCATGCCCTCCTTATCCCTATGTCTCCCCAAAGCCAAGAAATAAAAGGGAAGGATAATTTTATCTGACACCACTTGGGAAGAAAAGGGGCTGGATTTGGGAGTGAGAAGAGATACTTGCTACGGCAGCTAGGAAAGAAACACAAAATAGAAGGTGGACTCATAGTTCTTTCTGGTTTTAACAAATATAGACAACAATATTGGTTGGCACTTGTGTTTTAAGCAGCAGGTATACACCTTAACTTCATCATTTAAATCCCTTAGATAAGTAGGTCAAATAATTGAATTCAGAATTTAAAATACTTAAAGGGAAAATGGGAAAGAAAACCTTCAATACCAGAGTATGCTACCCGGTTAAGAATGTCTAATGTACTTTCCAATTCAAAGTATTAGAAAGGAGGCATTTTGACTGAAGGACAATCTAACTAGAACATAAGAATTGTAATTATAAACAGAACATTTGAAATGTAAAGGTACTTGTGAAAAACCAGTGAAGGGAATAAACACTGGCAAGGACACAGAACAGTAAAGAGATACTTTGGGAGTGAGACTCTGATAGATGATGGAATCTGCACCCATGTCCGAGGTGCATGGCTGAGCAGCCATCTTGGCTAGAAGGGGTACATACAACTGGAAGGATTCAAGGAGAGGGCAATGCTGCAACCCCAAAGCAAATCTCTAGTTTTCATTCCTAAGTGGATGTTTTCCAGACTTCAACCTGGTCTCCTCTGGACAATCTGCTTTGGGATGTATAGTAAAGAAACAGGCAACCTAAGAGAATAGCACCTACGATGGGGAAAACCCAATTTGTTTTTTTTGTATGTTTGTTTGTTTGGTTTGTTTTGGAAATGCTCCTGGGAATAGCCTTGACTTCACTAAGTAGTGTGCTCTTTATTTATTTATTTATTTTTTATTGACTTTGTAATAATATTACATTAAAAATATATATGTGAGGTCCCATTCAACCCCACCCCCCCACCCCCCCTCTCCCCCCCCAACAACACTCGTTCCCATCATCATGACACATCCATTGGATTTGGTAAGTACATCTTTGGGCACCTCTGCACCTCATAGACAATGGTCCACATCATGGCCCATACTCTCCTCCATTCCATCCAGTGGGCCCTGTGAGGATCCACGATGTCCGGTGATCACCCCCGAGGCGCCATCCAGGGCAGCTCCATGTCCCAAATATGCCCCCACCTCTCATCTCTTCCTGCCCTTCCCCATACCCATCGTCCACCATGTCCACTTTTCCCAATCCAATGCCACCTCTTCTATGTGGACATTGGATTGGTTGTGTCCATTGCACCTCTATGTCAAGAGGAGGCTCAGATTCCACATGGATGCTGGCTGCCATCCTCCCATTTTCAGTTGTAATCACTCTAGGCTCCATGGTGTGGTGATTGTCCTTCTTCAACTCCATCTTAGCTGAGTGTGGTAAGTCCAATAAATCAGATTGTAGGTGCTGGAGTCTGTTGAGGCTCAGGACCTGGCTATCACATTATCAGTCCAGAGATTCAAATCCCCTAACTATATCTTAAACCCCAACGTTAACTGCACCTCCAGCAGATTAGTATGAAAGTCTTATGAAGGGAGATCCCATCTGAGTCCAGATTCATCACACATAAACACCATTTCCAGAGAGGGGCCATCTGCCCTGGTAGTAAACCCCATCGGCCATGACCATAACTCTCATGGGTCTCTTTAGCCTTCATAGGAACCAATATCTGGGGGTTGTATCTGCTTTTTATCTGTCTCTCTGACTCTGCTCAGTTGTGCATGAGGGCAATCCTTCTGCCAGCCTCCAGACTCTTTTTTAGAAACTCGTAGCCATATAAACTCATTTCTCCTTTCCATTTCCCCCTTACTTTAGGTCAAACAGCATTTTAAAGTCATGTTATTTTATGTAGACATGGATATTCTGCTGATCCGCATTGAACCTTCCATATAAGGTCCTTTTCCAGTTGCATCATCAGTTGGTATTTGATAGTGGTCCCTCGTTGCCAGGGAGGCTCATCCCCGGGTGTCATGTCCCACGCTGGAGGGAAGGCATTGCATTTACATGCTGAGTTTGGCTTCGAGACTGGCCACATTTGAGTAACATGAAGGCTGACAGGAGGAAATTCCCAGGCACAATGTTGCTCTAGGCCTTGTTCTTATTTTAGGTTTATCAGCTCACAAGCATAGTCATTAGCATCAGGGGCTCACTGTTGAACCCTCACTCCCTCCCGGTCCCCGCCGCTGTACCTGGGAGACTATCGCTGCTCCCCTAGGGACCACAACAGAGCACCACTGGCCAGGAACCCAGTACCCCCCCTGCTGGGTTTTTAATTGTTGCCACTATGAGTATATCCAAACATTACCATGCACCCTGGACATATGTTCTGTACAGCTCCCTGTCAGCCATATATCACCTGTTATTGGTATCCCATACCAGTATCCCTCCATTGCCATTGTTGAAACACTCTGTGATCCAGAACTCCCCGAAATTTGAAGCCCAATATAATGTCATGGTCCCTTACTAGGGAATGGCATATAGCGATGGGTTTAAAGGATAGATAAAGAACTTGGATAAAGTTAGATAAAGAACTTAGATAAAGAATGTTGACTTGAAAAAATTCCACATCCTATCCTTTTTTTTTTTTCTCCCCCCCTAATTATTCAGCGTTTCTTCGTAGGAGTCCTAGACCACAGCAATGCATATATATAATATACAGCACTCCCATACATCCACCACAACACCTTTTTCCTTCCACAGCGATACTCTTACACCCTATTCACATCATATTTACTTAAGGTGATGTACAGAGTCTGAGATATTAGCTTTCTAACATGGTAATATCTGTGCTTACATTATGGTGCATACTTTAGGATACACAGTTCTTTACATTTTTAGTTCTCCTATGTTTTACATTATGGTTTACATTATCAGTCTGTCGTCTCCTATATGTTATGGTGTAATATTACATGTTTTATATCCATGCTTGTGTACTCTCAAGAAACTCCTCCCTTGCCCCCCATTTACTTTGGTTCCACACATTTAACGTCCATTTTCCCTTCCACCTTGGTGCCCACAGTGACAGTCAACCTCCGTTTCCTGAGGAGCCACTTCCAGAGATAGATGGAATAGTGTTTAGGGCCTAACTTGCTCATCTGCCCCAATGCCCTGGGAGCCACCCTTTCTCTCGAGGGATAGAGTTCCCTCTATTTGGTGGCATTAGTCCTCCCCAGGATTGTGGGTCCACCCCCACTCTCACTACTTGGGATTCTACCCCATGGTGTCACCCACTGTGGCAGAATGAGCATTTAGACATTCCCCAGGAGCCCGTCCTGCATCAGACCCTCCCCTCCAAGCATTCTAAACAGGTAACCCTCTTTATTATATTTTGATATTATTTTCTCGGCATTTTACTCTCCACCACCTCCTAACACTCTCCTGTGTTCGTATGCTACCCAATTTGACCAGCAACTTTTGCATGTATTATGTTTTGAAAGATGCTTGCTATCATTTTCAGTTTTAATGTCATTCGGATGGAAATAACCAATATAATACTGCTTCAGCATTTCCGTGGCATCAAAGGTGTGGCCTGTATCTTCAAAGCTCTCACTTGCATTTGTACCATCTTGTTCTAGCAGAACTTCCTCTCCACCAGGATGCTCAGCAAGGAAGCCAGAGACATCGTAGACTCCACCGTGGATCACCAGCCATAATTTCTTCAAAGAGTTGTGCTTTACCCCTTTTTCCAACTTTTTGACAGGTGACTGAAGTCTCGACCTCTTGCCCTTTCCTGAGGCTGTCGCTGGCTTCCACAGTCACCATTGGCATGAGATATTTAGCTGCTTCACTGCTAGCTGGGTTCCAGCTGCTCACTTCTTTGAGGCCATTACATAGAATTTTGTGCTTGTCTTTATTCTTTGAGGAAGAGAAATTATCAACTATAATATAATTAAATGTATCAATATTTTATTGTGGTTTGTGTTTTATTTCTTAAGAATTCCTTACCTACCCTGTATCATGAAGACAGTGTCCTTTGATAGTCTCTAAAAATAATTACAATTTTGACTTACATATCTTTTCCTTTAATTTGCATCTTTTTGTGGTTAGAAATAGGAGTCAAATTTTAGTTTATCCAATATGATTTTCTGTCAAAACACCATTCATTGAAAGTGTGTATTTTTATTGTATTATCACACATGATCTCTGTATTAAGGGCATGTGTCTCAGGGTGTTTGTAATTGTGCCCTTTATTCTTTTGCAGTGGTCTCTTATTTTATTTCTTAAATCCACACCACATAAATTCAAATGATTTAACATAGATTATATTTGGAAAATGAGAGCTAAATTTAAAAAAATAAATTACACCTTGAAATGTTTCCATAAAATCCATAGAAATTGTTGAATTTAAGATGTGGAGTTCTATAATGTATATTTTTCTTCAAAAATGAGTAGATAATGCTTTGGGGAAATATATCTGAGCAGAGTCGTATATACTTATTAGACATACAACAGAACTACTGTGTTTAATAAACTTGAGATTTTAGGAGGACAAAACACCAAGTGAAATATTACTTCAGATAGTTTCCACAGATGAGGTGAATTAAAGTGATAGGTGTTTTGTAAGAATGTTTTTAACTGAAAGAAATTTGTGCTCTTAAGGGTACCAAGAGCTGAGAGAGCTGAACTGAGAGATCCCTGAGCACAGCTAAACCAGATTGTTGTGAAATGCCAGTTGAAAAAAGTAGATTTTAAAAAGTCAAAGTCAAAGTGGAAGTAGACAGTGAAGCCTCCAATCCCTTATTGTGATAGTACAAGTAAGAGCACACAGGGAGGAAAGATGGCTGCTCCCTCCTGTTCATTTCCCTGTGGAATGTGCCTCAGGAGAGAGTCAAATGGATGGAGACGCAGAGTCTGGAGATGGGAGGAGGGAAGGGATTCTAGCTGTGGTACCTGAGGAAGGCCTTGGCTTTGAGCAGTCAGGAGGGAGGTCTCCAAGTGGAGAAACCTCCCCTAGGAGTTCATAAATGCACAAGAGCAGACCTGGCAAGGGGGCCTGAATCCTTGACTGCAACTCTCTTCAGAGATAGCAATGCATTGGCTGTGTACCAAGCCTGCATGGGAGGGAACCTTTCCTTCTCTGTGGCTGCCAGTAAAACCATTGTAATTGTGTTGGAGAAAAATGGCACTGACCAGGACACAGAGACTGATATGACCATAGGCAAAGAAGCTCTCCCAAAGGAGGGGGTCTGAAGAAGACTTCAGACCCCCCACCAGCATGGTGAGGTTCTGAAGAGAGACTTTAGCCCACTCTTGGAAGGGGAGATTTGAATTTATACAGAACTTTCCTAGGTGGGAAAATGACAGTTGGTAGGAGGGGGTTGAGGGTCCGAGTGAGGTTCAAGGACAAATAGGAAGCCCTAGAAGTGAAAATTTTCCCTGATAATGACTAAAAGATAGTGGATTAGGGAGCTGTGGTTTCTTGGAATGCTGCAGGAGCAGATATTTCTTTGATCTACAGGGCTAAAGGGTTTCTTGATCTCCCTCTGATATGCAGGTAGGGAAGGTTTCCATTTCCCTTTACTTCTGTCTCCATGTGGTTTCTTTGTTTAACCTGTGGGGACATTCCATGCCCTTAGACACATAGGCTTATGGGGGATGGGTTAGCCTTTTTCCCAATGCATATCAGGGGAAATTGAGCTACAGTTTGTTATTTCAAACCTCTAACATTCCTAACTCTGTTTATATATACATATATAGGGGGACCTTGGTATTGGGGTATATGGTACTGCATGGGATGGGAGGTTTAGGGGATTTGGGGTATCAGCTTGATCTGCCTACTTTCTGCTATCAAGGGGTGGAGAAAAGAGGTTCTCTTCCATCCTGTACGGTGGGCTGTGGTTTCAGGTCCTGCAGGGGTTGATATCATTGTTCATGAGGTGGAAAGATGCCATTTATGTATTCCTAAGTTGTTGGCTGTATGATTCAGTGTATAAATTGGACAAGATGATGATCATGGGTGACATCTTGGATGGCTGTCTGGATAAACTGAGTTATTGCATGTGGACCCACTGATGGGAGGAGAATGAGAGTTATGGTAAAGGTAGAAATTAACCATGAAATTTAGGGTGGGCTGTGAGGTTATCATCTCCAAGAGTCTGAGGAGAAGGAATAATAATATTACACATTCAGCATTGAACACTAATGGCATTAATGGTTGCTAGTGAAATTACATGATTTGATGGGCTTTTTTTTTTTTAAGATTTATTTTTATTTATTTAATTCCCCTCCCCTCCCCCAGTTGTCTGTTTTCTGTGTCTTTTTGCTGCGTCTTGTTTCTTTGTCCGCTTCTGTTGTCGTCAGCGGCACGGGAAGTGTGGGCGGCGCCATTCCTCGGCAGGCTGCTCCTTCCTTCGCGCTGGGCGGCTCTCCTTATGGGTGCACTCCTTGCGCATGGGGCTCCCCTACGCAGGGGACACCCCTGTGTGGCAGGGCACTCCTTGCGTGCATCAGCACTGCACATGGGCCAGCTCCACACGGGTCAAGGAGGCCCGGGGCTTGAACCACGGACCTCCCATGTGGTAGACGGATGCCCTAACCACTGGGCCAAAGTCCGTTGATGGGCTTATACACATAGAATTTTAGCTGGAATAAAAGACTAGATTATTAAATGTGATTTCATAACAGCGTTTTTGAGTGATTTTTTCATGGATTTAAGATTTCCAACCAGCAGAGCTGCATAGATGAGTACAGTGATCAAAATGACTACATTTTCCTCAGTTTATAGTTTGAAGGAGAGGCAATGACTAATTACTTTTTTATGTCACCCTTTGGGCTTGGGGCAGCTAGCACTTTAACTAGTAATTTAGACTTAGTCCATTGTTGTAAGGATTCAGTTATAAGGTGACAAGAGTCCCATTGCAGTGTTTCCAGCACTGAAAGCATACCTTGCACCTTCTGAGAGAGGGAGGGGACTGATGTAATCCACTTGCCATCTTGCTACTGGAGTCTGTGCTTGGCCAGTATGTCTCATTCAGTGAGGTAATTGTCACAGGCATTGGAGTGAGCATGATGGGCACTCATGGGTGATGTTCATGAGCTGCTGGAGACTGACAGGCAGTTGGAACTGCTGGCCTAGGCACTACAAGGTCTGGTATCCATGATATTTGCTTTTTTGGTGGAGCCACTCTGCTGCTTTTTGGGTTTCAATGGTATGGCTCTGGATGTTTATGAGGGCATCTGCCTCAACAGTCCCAAGAGAGATGTTAGAGGAGGGGGCAGGGACATGACAGACAGTTACCTGTCACTGCTGGCTATCATTCCAGATGTTCTTCCACAGATTTCTCTTCTCCACAAAGAGTAGTTCACAATGGTTCATTGTTTTTGTCTTGCACTGTTTTCTTGCAATAGTGACTAAAACTCAAATGGTATTTGCTTAGAAAGTTGCCTTTGCCACAAACCCCACCCAGAGCCAATATTGGTACCAGCTACATCCAATTTACAGGGCAAGCTTGAGCTTGTGTTATTGTTTTAAAAGCAGTCTGCTTGGGGAAGGCTTTTATTTCTATGCACAACTTTTTATAATTAACATATAATAGTTTTAATATCTGAGCAAAATGAGGGATGAAGGGTTTTCAGTATTTCAGTAATATGAGAAAACATACCTTATCAGTTACAACAGAGGGTACAGTTTTTTCTTTTACTTAACTAAACACCATTTAGACAGGACTTTGTAGCTTGTCCTAATTTTTTGCCTAATTTCAGTTTCTTAAGATAAACCAGTTTTATTTTTGGACAAAATTATTATCTTTTTCCTTAACAATAAAACATATTGTATATACCCAACATACATAAGTTATTAAAATGATTTTGGAAACTATCCCAAAGCAAATTTTTTAGAACATATAATTGTCATGATTACATTAGCAGGTATTTTAACAGAAAACTGCTTTTCTCATTATTTTATGAAAACTTAAGATTTCCAATGGAATTAAAATTATTTTTTCCCTATTATCACTGTAATATGCAGATTGAGGTGGCTTCTAATTATCAATTCAGTTTTTGTTTAATAATGATTTTTTGTACTTAGCCATTTGAATATTTCAGTTTAAGCAATGCTTTTACAATTAAGTTGTTTCTTTCAGAATGAACATCCTATTAACCATATGAAAACTTCATCCAACTTCTGCAAAGCGACCTAAGGTAGAAATAATTCCAGAAATTATACATATAAGTAGATCTCCCCCATTATCTCATGTGGCTCCAGGGAGCTTGTGACCTTCATCCTCCACTCTGGGTCCCGTGACTGTGACAGGGCCCCCTGAGGGCCCACTTGGTGGTTCCTCCCCTGGTGCTGCTCCTTGCAGGTGCACCCTAGGCACAGGTGATGCTTCAGAAAAGTCCAGAATTGCCTCCAGGTGCTCGGCGGGCCCTGGCTGTTGGTGGGAGGGGAGGTGGGCCTCCCCCTGCGGGGCAAGTTCTGCTGCTCACCCCTGACTTGGGGTATTCCCCCAGGGATGGCTTCACCCATGCCAACAGCGGGTAGAAGTGCTTCCTTCAGAGCCTCCTTACTACTGCTGATGATGTGGGAGGAGTGGTAACCACAGGGCCAAGCAGGGGACCCTCCTAATTGATGCTCCTGGGGGCAGGGCCTGGCAGCCTGGCTGGGCTTCACCCAGGCCATCCGGGGCTGCTGGTGCACATGAGGCAGGGCCAGGGGCCCTGTGGGTGAAGCTGACATCTTGGAGGCTCCTGTCTCTGGTGTGCGCTGGCTCTCCCGGCCCTCATCCATGAAGGCCTGGCTGAGGCTGGTCCTCTGTAGGAGAGGAGAGCTGCAGGGTGGACTGGGGCAGGGGGCAGGCTCTGGTGGGAGGGCACAGAGGTGGGCTTATCCCACTCCTGGCCTGCCAGGGGGCTGGGTCTGCGGGGCACTGGTAGAGGTCTCCTGCTCCCATCTGCTGTGGCCCAGCAAGAGACAGATGGTGATAATTTCATTATGTCTACCATCTCTCAAGGACGCCTGTATCTCCTCCTCTTTGTAGCCCATGGTAACCATCACTGCTATCCAGTGGGGGTCCTGGCAAGCTGGGAGGGGCTCCACACACAGCTTCAACTTTATGTGCTCATAGCCTGTATTGACCCTCGGGTCAGTCATTATGTCTGGGAGGCTTGACCTCTTATAGGGATCCACTGTCAGGCACTTTTTGAGGAGATTCCTACAGTCCACAGGCAGGTGGTCTGGGATGTAGAGCTCCATGCTGAGCACCTGCTCCTGCAGGTGCTTGAAGCTCTGTGCAACAAATGGGACCTTCCCTCTAACCATGGTGTACAGACTCACCCCCAGGCTCCAGATGTCCATGTATGGCCCATCGTACGTGTGCCCCTTAAGTATTTCGGGGGCAGTATAACAGGGAGTGCTGCACAGGGTTTTTGGCTTCTGGCTGATGTCAAATGTGTTACTCAAGCTGAAATTGGCAACTTTCACATTCCCAGCAGCATCCAAAAGGAGGTTGTCTGCTTTCAAGTCTCTGTGTGAAATAAACTTCTGGTGACAGTACTGGACAGCAGATAAGACTTGGCAAAATTCTGCTTGGGCTTCCTCTTCTAATAGAGGGCCATGGGCCACCAGGTAGTGAAAGAGATCACCTCCATGGGTGTACTGCATGATGAGGTAGAGCTCCTTGGTGCTGTCAATGATTTCAAAGAGCCGGGTGATGTTGGGATGGCTCAAGCTCTTCATTATGTTCACCTCTCTGGAGCATGTGCAGAGGCTGCTGGGGTCGTCATTCTTGCGTATGATTTTCATGGCTACCTCATGGCCAGTGAGGATGTGCTGTGCTAAAAAAAAAATCACAGAAAAGGCACCCTTGCCTATTCTTCTAAGGAACTGGTAGTTCTTGAGGTGGGTTTCCCCCTTAGCCCTCAAGGCTGCAAGAGGCCACAGCATGCTGGAGTTTATGCCGGGCTGGAGACCCGGTCACTCTAGGCAGACTTTCCAACAGGAAAGACTGAATAACTTATCTAATAAAAAAAATCAAATGCTAGAAAAAAATGAAAATAAAAAAAACGAAAATAAAAAAATAAACAGGAGTAAGAGACAAAGGAAAAGATAAAACAACAAATAGGCAAAAGAAAACAGCAAAATAATTTTTTAAAAAAGGAAAGAATAAAGAAAACAAAATCTGGAAAAAAGAATTAAGACAAAGAAAAAATAAGAAACAAAATAAATGAATCCACAAATGAGAAATAAACCAGCAAAGAGCAGTCCTAGTCTACAGGTCATCAAAAACTGCTTCCTGGGTAAGCAGACCATGAGCCTCAAAGCTGCAGGGCCTTATATAGGGGTGGCAGGTCCCACACAATGGCTCCTTGTGAGGTCATCCAAGCAACGGGCCAATCCAGGCTGTGGTCATCCTCAGGGGTTTCTCCTCACTTTCTGGTCTCAGAAACCCTCTACACTTGCCACAAAATTATGGAGGACCCCACAGAACTTTGGGTTTCTGTGGGTTCTAGCTCTTCCTAGTTCCTTATCAGAAATTATAACCTAGAATGACTCAGTGGCTTCTACATTTCTAGTTTGAAAACCTTAATGATATCTGGCTTTGAAAGAGCTCAGAATATCTACACTGGAAATATCCAATTCTTTTTCTATAACTCTACACAATCTGACTCAATGTGATCCACAACTCAAGTGATAGCGTGGTTCTCTCTGAAAATGTTCTGTTGTTTAAGCATAATAAGGTACATTATTGGCATCTATAATGCTGAGGGAAAGATTGCTTTCATCCTATTTTCATTTCTTACTTTCAGTTTTGCCCAGGTTCTCTGTTGCAGCTGTCTCCCTTCCACAAGCCAGAAAACTCACTGGAAGACCTCCTTTTTCCTGTCTTTACAAGTAGAGAGTGAAGCTGTGCATGAAGAAAGAAAGTCTTCTACCCTTTCTTCTCCAAGTCAACAATCTGTGCTCTGCCTCCCTCTTAACTCAGCATGGTGGTGGTGTCTGGGATGTGCACATGGCACTGACACTTCATGGGAGAAAATGGTAATTCCTACATGATTCTTAAAAACTTCTCTGAAATATAATATAGCTGTGCCACTTGGCTTTGCAAGTCTTCAATCTTTTTGATACCTCAATTCTTTCATTATTGCCTATTTCATACTGATTTATGAAGTGAACCATTTTTAGTCCCTTCTCCATTCTTTCTCTGTATATTTTTCAGGTGATTGTTTTGTGGATACAGGGGGCTTAAATTCAACATCCTAACTCAACAACAATAGTTTGATGTGATAACAACTTAACTACAAATGTTTATCAGTCAGGGTTTTCTATTCATGTGTCCAAATTCCATAGGGCAGGCACTCTGTTTTGTCTGTGAAGTACAACGGTGTAGTGGAGCCAAAGAGATACACACATTATGCAAGTCTGCCATTATTCTTTGCCACCCCATTAGCATGTCGCATTCACAACATCCCATGAGCACAAAATTACAATGAGTCTATGATGGGTGGAGGTTCAGCAAGTCTCTGCTCTGAAAGGCCATGCTTTTCTTTCAAACTAGAGCTACTTCCAAAGCAGAAGGTAGAAAATTGGCCTTCAAAGAAATACAAAACCACCAAGGATTCCTATCAAATCCTTTCTTCCTCCTGTAAGCAACCTCTTACAGCGAAAATGACAAAAGGAAAGGGAGGAAGCGGACTTGGCCCAATGGATAGGGCATCTGCCTACCACAAGGGAGGTCTGCAGTTCAAACCCTGGGCCTCCTTGACCTGTGTGGAGCTGGCCCATGTGCAGCACTGATGCACCCAAGGAGTGCCCTGTCACACAGGGGTGTCCCCAGCATAGGGGAGGCCCATGTGCAAGGAGCATGCCCCATAAGGAGAGCCGCCCAGTACAAAAGAAATTGCAGCCTGACCAGGAATGGTGTCGCACACACAGAGAGCTGACACAGCAAGATGATGCAACAAAAAAAGAAACACAGATTCCCGGTGCTGCTAATAAGGATAGAAGCAGCGACAGAAGAACACACAGCAAATGGACACAGAGAGCAGACAACAAGGGGGTTGGGGGGGAAGGGGAGAGGAATAAATCTTTTTTAAAAAAGGGAAGGGAAAGATAGGGCAACTAATAGCTCCTTTCCTTCTAGCCCTTCCTGATTAAGCAAAGGGGGAAGTGTTTGAATGTGTACATATCAAAATGCAAAACAATTTGTGTTTCCAAAGATTTTGTTAAGAAGGTGAAAAGGCAGCCCACTCAACGGGAGAAAATATTTGGAAACCAAATATCCATTAAGGGTTTCATTTCAATGCTATATAAAAAGATATTACAACTCAAAAATAAAACAGCAAGGAATCCAATTTAAAAATGAACAAAAGACTTAAATGGCCATTACTTGAAAGAGGAAATACAAATGCAAAAAAGCACATGAAAAAAATGTTCCATATCACTAGCTATTAGGGAAATAAAAATCAAAACTACAATGAGATACAATCTCACACCTCGTAGAATGGCCATTACTAAAAGAGAGAGAAAACAATAAGCACTGGAGAGGATGTGGAGAAATAGGAACACGCCTTCACTGTTGGTGGAATTGTAAAATGGTGCAGCCTCTGTGGAAGACAGTTTGGCAGTTCCTTAGGAAGCTAAATATGCAACTGCCATATGATCCAGCAATTCCTCTACTAAGAATATACCCAGAAGAACTGAAAACTGTGATGCAAACAGACAATTGCCCACCGATGTTCACAGCAGCATGATTCACAATTGCCAAAAGATGGAAACAACTCAAGTGTCCATCAACCAAAGAATGGATAAACAAAATGTCATATATTCATATGATGGAATACTAAGAAGAAATGAACTTGGGAGACATGGAAATATGGATGAAACTTGAGGACATTATACTGAGTGAAATCAGCCAGACACAGAAGGATACATATTGTATGGTATTACTAATATGAACTAAATATAAAAAATAAACACAGGGAGTTAAAAACTAGAGTATACATTAATAGGAGATAGGATGGGGGTTAACAAGGGGTACGGATGCTTAATGGATGTAGACTTGTAATTAGTTTGCCTGTAAAAGTGTGGAAATTGATAGGGTCAATGGTAACACATTATAGAGAGTATAACTCATACAGCCAGTTTATAAAAGGGATTGTGGTTAAAAGGGGGGTAGTCTAGGGATGTAAATGTCAATTGAAAGATGTGCAGAGAATAATCTAGGGTCTGAAATCATAGTGAACCCAGAGGTAGATGAGGATTTTGGTTAATCATACAAATACAAAAAGTTCTCCTATGAACTAGAACAAAGGTACATCACAATTATATAGTGGTAAGACAATTTATGTAAATTATGGACTATAGTTAGCAGCAATATTGTAATATTCTTGCATCATTGTGATGTAGGTATTATATCTGGTTCAATAACAGGGGTGGTATGGGAATTTTCTTTTGAACTATGGAAAATGCTCAAAAATTTACTGAGGTGATGAATGCACAACTATGTGATGACATTGAGAGCCACTGAATGTATATTTTGGATATACTGTTCAAGGCATGGGACTATATTACACAGTGAACCATGTAGTGGAAGGTGGACTGTGGTTAACACTACAAATATGTGAGGGTTGTCTCATGAACTATAACAAATATACAATACTAATAGCTTGTGCTAATGTGATATATAGAAAAAATATACCAAATGTACACTATGGATCATAGTAGTAAAAATCTGATGATGTTCCTTCATAATGTATAACAAATACTCCACAACAATGTAAGTTGTTGATCGAGATGTGATGTATAGGAATTCTGCACATTCATGCATGATTGTTTTGCAAACTCACAACTTATCTAATAAAAATATATATGTTAATAAATAAAATGAAAAGCGTTGAGAGAAGCAGATGTAGCTCAAACAACTGAGTTCTCACCTACCACATGGGAGGTCCTGGATCGTTTCCTAAAGAAGGCAACCAAGACAGTGAGCTGATGTGATGGGCTGGCTTGGTGAGCTGATGCAATGAGATGATGCAACAAGAGACATAATGAGGGTAAACATAATGAGAGACACAACAAAGGTGGGAGTAGACATGACTCAAGTGATGAGGCACATCCCTCCCACATGGGAGGTCCTGGGTTCAGTTCCCATGACTCCTGAAAGGAAGATGAGAACAAACTAAACAGACACAGCAAGTGCAAACAAGGGGGTGGGGAGAAATAAAAATAAATCTTTAAAAATAAACAGTTGAGTAGTTTTGTTTAGGATCCCACTATTCTGGTAAGAACTAAACATATGCATAGGGAAATACAGCTTTGAACCAAGAATTGTGTAATTTTCGTGATTCCACATACAAGATAAATGCTTTTGTATTTGTATTTATAAGTGACACTGCATGATATAAAGAGCAACAGTACAACTCATGGTAATTAAATTTTAAAATTTTCTTTAGTTAGAATGGTATTAAGTAGTAAGTAAAACATACCATGAAAAGTAGAGATACTGTGGGAGAAGGAAAAAAAGCCTTATATTTTAAAATCTTTAATGTCAATTTTTCCTCCTTTTACAACAAGGGTCCTGCTATCACTTTTTACTGGGACCTGCTAATTAAGTAGGTGGTTTTGGGTGAATTTGTGGTTTTCAATATATATAGATATAGAAATAAATATAGATGTAAACTTACCCACTTACATATATACATACAGATATATACATACACAGTATAAATATTCATATATTCCTTAGCTCTGTCTACTGAGAACTGTAAACAGTGACAACCAAATAGCACTGAGCTCCCTATCACCTAGATCTTGGTATCTCAATACCAATCTCCACTAAAAGCACACATCCCTTTTGGAAAAATAGCTGGTTCCAGGCTGCGGCAGGGAAAGTACTTCCTGAGCCTTGAAGACTTGGTTTTGCCATAAATTAATGAAGGAATTCTATCAAGAGGACATGGAAGACAGTTTGAAGTGGATTCCACTGATCAAATCTGAAACATTTTGAGAATCAAAATATACAATGATAACCACTTGCATATAATAGGAATTCATGAATCCACACCAAAAGAAATAAATGAATGGGTAATTTGAAAGTTTGATGAAGAAGAGGATATTTGCATGGTCTCTGTATTAGTCAGTCAAAGGGGTGCTGATGCAAAATACCAGAAATTGGTTCATTTTTATAACAGGTATTTATCTGGGGTAGGAGCTTACAGTTACCAGGCCATTAGGCATAAATCACTTCCTTCACCAAAGTCTATTTTCACATGTTGGAGCAAGATGGCTGCCGAAGTCTGCAAGGGCTCAGCCTTCCTAGGTTCCTCTGGGCTCAGCTCCTGTGTTAGCTCCACAAGCTCAGCTGTAGATGATGAGGCTCTCTAGGCTTTGCCTCTCTCCCTGGGGCTCCAGCTTCAGCATCAAACTCCAACATTAAAAGTCCTCAACTCGGTCCTTTGCCATGCCTTTTATCTGTGAGTCCCTCAACACCCTACTGGCACAAGAGGCTTACATAATTATGTAATCAAGGAAACCTATGAATCCAATATAATCTAATATGCCCAAAGGAAAAGATGAGTTTACAAACATAATGCAATATTTCTTTTTGGAATTCATCAATAATATCAAACTGCTACAGTCTCTAACTCCCCACAAAATTCTTAATTATAAAAAGGAAAAGAATAAAGGGGGAGCCTGGCAGACACCAATGCAATCGAATGATGGAAGCAAACATCACCACTAATGGGACAAATTGAACCCAGGTGCTCCCTGACAGGAGGCAATGATAAGAATACAGCATCACTTTGTTATTTTCCTGTCAGAGATGCATACCTTGATCTAATATAAGAAACAGTATCTCAAATTGGGGGGTATTCTACAAATAGCTGGGCTGTATTCTCCAAGGTACCAAGGTCATGGAATTCTAGAAATATTGTGGAACATGAGCAGTTTGAAAGACACTAAGACATGAAAACTAAATACAACAGATAATGCTCTACTGCATCCTTTTGCTAAGAAGGACATTACTGGAACAACTGCTGAAACTTGAACGATATCAGAGAATTGCTGGTATTAATTTGACAATGTTCATTTCCAGATGTTGACTATTGTGGCCATGTATAAAAATGTCCTGATTTGTACAAAATAGACATTGACAACTTACTCTCAAATAAGCCTAGATAAATGAAGTCCCTGTACTGAAACTGCTTTTCTGTCAATTTCACTGTTTCAAAATAGGAAAAATAATAAAGATTTACAAAATGAAAAAAGCATTACTTTTATTAAATTAACTATAACTGTCCTCATTGAACAAAGCAAAAAAAAAAGTACAGATGGGGAAGTGGGGTAGTAGTGCTACTTTAATTCTATTCAAAAACCTAAACCAGCTCTGCCTTTTACATAAACCTCAATTTCCAGTATTGAGTACATTGAAGGGGAAAAAACTACACCTACTGCCATCTACTGGTCACAGGGAAAATATTTTTAGGGAAATAGTAAGCATTGTTACGTTTTAAAATGTTCTGTGTGCAAACTTTTCTTAAATGGAGACCAGGGGTTTGAGCATATCATAAGATTTTCAACAAAGTGTCAATAATGGGGTGGTATATGGGAATCCCGTAATTTATGAATGTTCTGTAAACCAAACGTTTTTCTAGTAAAAAAAACTGGGAATAGGTACACACATATGAAGATATATCCTATTTTAAGTTTCACTCAGTGAAAGTCTATCAAGAAGCTTGGTTGGTTTTTTGTTTTTTTACCTTTTGTTTATTTATTTTGGTTTTCTTTTTTTGGCCACATACCAAGTTATCACAAAAGTAACAGCTTTAAACAACATCCAATTTTCACCCATAAGAAACAGGAAGACATGGCCCAGTGAAATGAACAAACTAAAATGCAGGAGGAGATGCAGAACATGGAACAACAATCAGACATGTCCAAATAAGTATCATGAGCAGCTTAATGAAGGGAAGGAAGAGATTAAGGATATTAAGAGGACACTGGGAAAACATACTGAAGAAATTGTAAATACACATTAAATAGATAATGGATATGATGGTGATGAATGACACAACCCAAGAAATCAAAAACACACTGGAAGCACATCAGATTTGAACAAGCAGAAGAAATGATCAATGATGTGGTGCACAGTACATCCGAAAGGAAGCAGAAAGTAGAACAGATAGGGAGGTGGGGCAAGATGGTGGCTGAGTGAGTACACCTGATAGTCTCTCCAGCAAAGGAGCAGCTGGGCAGCATTAGAAATTCTTCAGGACCAGGCTGTTTCAGGATTTTTCAGGGCAGGAGGTATCTGGACATCGATTTGATGGGAAGGTAACGGAGAAGATTCATGTAAAAGATAAAATTGGGGCTCTCTAACACGGAGTTAGGGGCTGTGCACAGGACGCTCCCCCCTGGGGGCGGGTGGCACCGTGGCACCAACACTGTGGTGGTGATTCCTGGAAGCTCTGTGGTGCTGGGGAATTCATAAGCCCTGAGTGGGCGATTCAGGGGTGTGCAAGGCAGGAGGCCTTCAGAAACTGATATGGTGACACAGATGGAGTATTTTGTGAGGCGGGGAATTTTTGATTTCTGACATGAATAATAGCGCTTCTGGCTGGAATCCCACCCCCTGGGCCTGGCTGCCAATCTGCAGTGGCTTTGGACCACTCACAGTGAAGAGACGTCACCAGAGGCTGTTTTGGGGGCTTGCAGGGTGGGAGGCATCTGGAAGCTGATTAGGGGAATCTTTTGCGAGGCATGGGATTTTCAGTTTCTGACACTGATATCGGTGCTTCTGGCTGGAGCCCCGCCCCCTGGGCCTGGCTGCTGATCTGCAGTGTCCTTAAATTGGCTTAAGTGTAGAGGCGCCCCCAGCTGGCTGTTTGGGGGCTTGCAGGGCGGGGGGTGTCCTGAAGTCAAATTGGTGATACAGCCATAGAAGAGACCCTTGTGAGAGGGGAAATTGCAGGTTTCTGACACATAGGTCAGAGTTTGCAGATGTGACCTCCCCCATAGGGCTGACACCCAGCTGTGGGGATCCCTGAAGGCTGTGTTGCAATGTGGTGCTCCCAGGCTCCCTGTTAAACAGATGTGAGGTTACCAGGTCTGTGTCCCCTAAACCCTGGTGGCCCACACCCCAGAGACTCACACCTCTTGAGTCTGCAATATCACAGACTTTCCATTCCTGAATCCACCATGCCCTGAGGTCCATCTGAGGTCCTTGATTGTCCTAGCCCTCATCGTTTGCGTTTCTTCTTTTTTCTTTTATATGATTTTCTGTTTTTTGTTATTTTTCATTTTTTATTGTCCCAGTTGCAAATATTGCATTATCTCCTAGTCTGTCCTCCCATTGTATCCCCTAAGGTCTTTTTTTTTTTCATTTATTTAAGGTTTTTTTTTTTTTTTTGCTGTTGCTGCTGTTGTTGTTCTATATCTTCTTCTCTTTTCCTTCCGTGTTCCCCACCCTTTACCCACCCCCTTTTTCTTACTTTATTTCTTCTCTTTTTTTTCTCTTGTCCTTCATTTTCTTCTTATTTTATTTTATCTTAATTATACAACACGTGCTGCAGGGAACACCTCACATTTGCTGGGTTTCCTCATCCTCCATTGCCTCATTTTGGTGTGAATTGATTTTGGCTACCTACACTATCCCCTTTCCCCCACATCTTGATATCCTCCATCATCTACTATCTCTCCTATATTCCACTTCCCTTTCTTTGATCCCCAAATTGTCTAACTTTTAATTTCTAATACCTTTGTTTTGTTTTCTGTCTTTTATAAACTCTTGAAACTATTGCCTTTCTTTTTTCTTTCCCTCTCTCATGAAAACACTAGCTTTTTAATTCATACCATATTCCTCCCATATCAGTCGACTACCTCATTATAGGTACTCTACTTACTGCTATAACTCTACACAACTTACGTGAATCTAATATCCATACTCCCAGATATCATATTGTTGCTCTGTTAACATTTATTACCAATACTACTTTACACATTTTTCTTTCTTACACAATTGCCTTTCCCTGGCCCTAATACTTTCCTTCAAAGTGAACTCAACCAGCAACAAGAAATTAGAATAAGAAGAACAAAGTGACAAGAAAAGATGTAACACTTACGCAAAAACAACAGCTAATCAATCCCCAAGACTAGACAAAGAAGCTAAGGAACTGATTAAAACCATCAAGATAAAATGATGACAAGACAGCAACAAAAATCTACAAACCAAACCAGTAATCAGGAAAACATGTCTAAATCCAATGAACAAACTAAAAACCAGGAAGGGGAGCAGAACTTCGCACAAGTAACTAAAGATCTCAGAACATATATCACAGACAAATTTAATGAAGTAAAGGAAGAGGTTCACAATATGAAGACAACACTTGGAGAGAAAATTGCAGACATATACAAAAAGATAACAGACATGATGGGAATGAACACCACAGTTCAAGAAATCAAAAATACACTCGCAGGAAATAGGAGCAGATTAGAAGAGGCAGAGGAGAGAATTAGCGATTTGGAAGACAGTACATCAGAAATCAAACAGATGGTAGAATTGATCAATAAAAAGATAGAAAAAATCCAGCTAGGACTTAGGGACCTGAATGACAATGCAAAATGCACAAACATACGTATTATAGGCATCCCAGAAGGAGAAAAGAAGGGAAAGGGGTCAGAAGGGGTGTTGCAGGAAATAATGGCTGAAAACTTCCCAAATCTACTGAAAGAGACAGATGTACATATCCAAGAAGCACAACACACCCCAAACATCATAAACCCCAACAGGCCCACCCCAAGACATATACTTGTCAAATTATCCAATGCTCAAGACAAAGAGAAAATTCTAAAAGCACCAAGAGAAAAGAAAACCATCACATATAAGGGAAGCTCCATAAGAGTAAGTGCTGATTTCTCATCTGAAACCATGAAGGCAAGAAGGCAGTGGTATGATATAGTCAAGGTACTAAAAGAACAAAATTTCCAACCAAGAATACTCTATCCAGCTAAAATAGCATTCAAAAATGATGGAGAGTTCAAAATATTCACAGATAAACAGAAATTGAAAGAGTATGCCAATCAGAAAACTCCCCTTCAAGAAATTCTAAAGGAAGTTCTGCAGGAAGACAGGAAAAAACAGAGTTGGAGGACAGTATAAGAGCAACAAAAAAGACAAAAAGAGAAGAAAAAAACAACAAAATATGACAAAGTCCAATCAAAATATGGCTAACATAAATAATTCCTTGACTGAGCCTCCTCTTGACATAGAGGTGCAATGGACACAACCAATCCAATGTCCAGATAGAAGAGGTGGCATTGGTTGGGAAAAGTGGACATGGTGACTGATGGGTATGGGGAAAGGCAGGAAGAGATGAGAGGTGGAGGCGTCTTTGGGACATGGAGCTGCCCTGGATGGTGCTTCAGAGGCAATCACCGTACATTGTATATCCTCACAGGGCCCACTGGATAGAATGGGGGAGAGTATGGGCCATGATGTGGACCATTGGCTGTGAGGTGCAGAGGTGCCCAAAGATGTACTTACCAAATCCAATGGATGTGTCATGATGATGGGAGGGAGTGTTGCTGGGGGGGGGGAGAGGTGAGGGTGGGGGGGTGGGGTTGAATGGGACCTCACATATATATTTTTAATGTAATATTATTACAAAGTCAATAAAATAAAATAAATAAATAAATAATTCCTTGAAAGTAATAACACTGAATGCCAATGGATTAAACTCACCTATCAAAAGATTCAGACTGGGACACTGGATAAGGAAATATGACCCATCTATATGCTGTCTACAAGAGACACATCTTAGACCCAGAGATTCATGCTGGCTGAAAGTGAATGGTTGGAAAACAATCTTACAAGCAAACAATAACCAAAAAAGGGCAGGAGTAGCTACATTAATATCAGACAATATAGACTTTAAATGTGAAACAACTGTGAGAGACAAAGAAGGATACTACATATTAGTGAAAGGGATACTCTCTCAAGAAGAAGAAACAATCAAAAATATTTATGCTCCTAACAAGGGCGCCTCTAAATATGTGAGGCAAACGTTGGAAAGACTAAGTGAAAGAACAGATGCATCTACAATTATAGTGGGGGATTTTAATACACCACTATCAACTCTGGACAGAACATCTCAAAAGAGAATCACTAAAGAAACAAAATATTATAACAGTATAATAGAGGAGCTGGATCTAATAGACATATACAGATCATTACACCCAAACACAGCAGGACATATATTTTTCTCAAGTGCACATGGATCATTCTCCAAGATAGACCATATGCTAGGCCACAAAGAAAGGCTTAATGAATTCAGAAAGATCGAAATCATACAAAATAATATCTCTGACCACAGTGGAGTCAAGCTGGAAATCTGCAAGGGACAGAGGCCCAGATCTCACACCAAGATATGGAAATTAAACAGCACACTCTTAGAAAAACAATGGGTCAAAGTGGAAATCTCAAAAGAAATCAATAACTACCTTGAAACAAATGATAATGATAACACAACATACCAAAATTTATGGGATGCAGCAAAAGCAGTACTGAGAGGGAAATTTATAGCCATAAATTCATACATCAAAAAAGAAGAGTGAAAATTGAAGAACTAACTGCACATTTGGAGGAATTAGTAAAAAAACAACAAAGTAATCCTGCAGGAAGAAGAAAGAAAGAAAGAAAAAAGATAAGAGAAGAACTAAATGAAATAGAATAAGAAAGCACTTGAAAAGATAAACAAGACCAAGACCTGGTTTTGTGAGAATATCAATAAAATTGATAAACCTTTAGTGAGACTAACAAAAAAAAAAAAAAAAGAGAGAGAAGATGCAAATACACAAAATAAGAAATGAGAAAGGAGATAACACCACTGATCCCACAGAAATAAAGACTATCATAAGAGGATACTTTGAAAAACTATATTCCAACAAAAATGACAATTCAGAGGAAATGGACAAATTCCTAGAAACACATAAGCAGCCTATATTGATGAAAGAAGAAATTGATGACCTCAACAAGCCAATCACAAGAGATAGAATCAGTCATTAAAAACCTCCCAACTAAGAAGAGCCCAGGGCCAGACAGCTTCACAGGTGAATTCTAAAAACATTCCAGAAAGAACTAATACCAATCCTGCTGAAACTCTTCCAAAAAACTGAAACAGAAGGAACATTGCCTAACTCATTCTATGATGCCAACATTACCCTAGAACCAAAGCCAAAAAAAGACACCACAAGAAAGGAAAATTACAGGCCAATTTCTCTAATGAACCTAGATGCAAAAATACTTAACAAAATACTTTCTAATCATATTCAACAACACATTGAATGAATTATACACCGCGACCAAGTGGGATTCATTCCAGGTATGCAAGGATGGTTCAACATAAGAAAATCAATCAATGTAATACACCATATAAACAGATTGAAGGAAAAAAATCACGATCATATCTATAGATGCAGAAAAAGCATTTGAGAAAATACAGCACACTTTCTTGATAAAAACAGTCCAAAAGATCAGAATACAAGGAAGTTTTTTGAACATGATAAAGAGTATATATGAAAAACCCACAGCCAACAATGTTTACAATGGTGAAATCCTAAAATCCTTCCCTCTAAGATCAGGAACAAGACAAGGATGCCCACTCTCTCCCCTTCTATTTAACATTGTCTTAGAAGTACTTGCTCGAGCACTGAGGCAAAAAGAAAAATAAAAGGCATTCAAATTGGAAAGGAAGAAGTCAAAATTTCATTATTTGCAGATGACATGATCGTATACACAGAAAACACTGAGAGGTCTACAACAAAGCTTCTAGAACTCATAAATGAGTTTAGTAAAGTCACAGGTTAGAAGATCAATGCACAAAAATCAGTAGCATTTCTGTACACCAATAATGAGCAAGATCAGGAGGAAACCAAGAAACAAATACCATTCAAAACAGTAAATAAAAAATTCAAATACTTAGGAGTAAATTTAACTAAAGATGTAAAAAAACTTATACACTGTGAAGTATACAACACTGTTCAAGGAAATCAAAGAAGACCTAAATAAATGGAAGAATATTCCCTGTTCATGGATAGGAAGACTAAATATTATTAAGATGTCTATCCTACCAAAACTGATCTACACATTCAATGCAAGCCCAATAAAAATCAACACAGCCTTCTTTAAGGAACTAGAAAAACCAACAATGAAATTTATTTGGAAAGGAAAGAGGCCCCGAATGGCCAAAGACTTACTGAAAAAGAAAAACAAAATTGGAGGAATCACACTACCGGACTTCAAAACATACTACAAAGCTACAGTAGTGAAAACAGCATGGTATTGGCATAAGGAGAGACACACAGACCAATGGAATCGAATTGAAAGCTCTGATATAGAACCTCACATATTTAGCCATATAATATTCAATAAAGCCACCAAACCCTCTCAACTGGGAGAGAGTGGCCTATTCAACAAATGGGTAGCTGGAGAACTGGATAGCCATATGTAGAAGAATGAAAGAGGATTACCATCTCACACCTTATATAAAGATCTACTCAAGATGGATCTAAGACCTAAATATAAGAGCCAAGACCATAAAGACCTTGGAAAGCAGTGTAGGGAAACATTTACAAGACCTTGTAATAGGAAATGGCTTCATGAACATAACACCAAAAGCATGAGCAGCAAAAGAACAAATAGATAAATGGGACTTCCTCAAAATTAAAGCCTTCTGCACCTCAAAGGAGTTTGTCAAGGAAGTAAAAAGGGAGTGTACACAATGGGAGAAAATATTTGGCAACCATACATCCGATAAGAGACTTATAACTTGCATATATAAAGAACTCCTATATCTTGAAAATAAAAAGATAAACAACCCATTTCAAAAATGGGAAAAAGATTTAAACAGACACTTCTCCAAAGAAGAAATACAAATGGCTAAAAAGCACATGAAAAAATGCTCCAAATCATTACCTATCAGGGAAATGGAAATCAAAACTACAATGAGATACGATCTTATTCCCATAAGATTGGCAGCTATGAAAAAAACAGAAGAATACAAATGCTGGAGAAGATGTGAAGAAGTGGGAACACTCATCCACTGCTGGTGGAATGCAGAAGGATCCAACCATTGTGGAGGACAGTTTGGTGGTTTCTCAAAACACTGACCATAGATTTGCCATATGACCCAGCATTTCCACTGCTGGGCATATACCCAGCAGAACTGAAAAACAAGGACACAAACTGATATATGCACACCAATGTTCATAACAGCATTGTTCACTATCGCCAAAAGGTGGAATCGACCCAAATGCCCATCAACAGATGAGTGGATCAATAAAATGTGGTATATACATACAATGGAATAATACTCGGCTTTAAGAACAAATACACTACAAACACACGTGATAACATGGATGAATCTTGAGAACCTTATGTTGAGTGAAGCAACCCAGGCATTGAAGGACAAATACTACATGACCTCAATGATATGAAATAAGCAAGCTGCCTCAGAGAGCTAGAGACTGGAAGATAGGCTTACAGGAAATCGGGGGGTAGAGGAAGGATGTAAGCTGACATCTACATGGGTGAAATCTATGATAAGCTGGAGGTAAGTATGTGTACAAGGAAGGGATAAAATGGGGCACAGGGTTACCTTTGGGTGGGGCTTTGGGGGTTTGAGGGGGGCTAGGTATGGGCGGATGGGTAATATTAGCCAAGAAATTGGGGGGAGGGTGGGGCAACATATGAACATAGGAGATTATCAGGTTTTGGTTGAGAGTATAATGCTGAGAAAATCTTTTCAAAATATAATTAGGAAAGTTACCTGTTTAAGATACTCAAAGGAGATAATCTGAGGCAGGACAGACTCCTAGGGAATATCTGAATGCTCTTTTTGCCAGAGTGGGTTATACCATTGCGTAGAGACCCATATGATGAGAGTGAAGGTAGAGCCACAACCTGGGGAGGACTAATGTCATCAAATACAGGGAACTGTATCTCTCAAGAAAAATGGTGGCTCCCAGGGAATTAGGGCAGTTCAGCAAGTCAAGCCCTCAACACTGTTGCAAGTATCTCTGAATATGGCTCCTCAAGAAATGAAGATTGACTGTCACTGTGGGCCCCAAGAGGAGGGGGAAATAGATATTGAATAGATGGAACCAACGTAACTGGGAGGGCAATAGAAGTGTTTCACAAGAGTACACAAGGATGGATATAAAACATGTAATATTACACCAAAAACATATAGGGGATGACAGACTAATAATGTAAACCATAATGTAAAACATAGGATAACTAAAAATTTAGAAAACTGTATAGCCTAAAGTATAAACCACAATGTAAACACAAATGTTATCTTGTTTGAAAGCTGTTGTCTCAATATCTGTACATCAGTTTCAGTAAATATGTTATAAATGTTAAAAGATTATCGCTGTGGAAGGGAAAAGGTTTTATATTGGACATGTGGGAGTACTGTATATTGTATATATGAATTACTGTGATCTATGGCTCTTGTGAAGAGAAGTTCAATAATTAGGAAAAAAGAAAAGTAAAAGATAGGATATAGAATTTTTCCAAATCAATATGTATTCTATCTCTAACCTTTAAACTCATTGCTATATTCCATTTTACTATTAAGGGAACCTAGCATTATATTGGGCTTCACTTTTCAGGAAGTTTTGGATCATAGAGTGGTTCAACAATGGCAGTGGAGGAATACTGGTATGGGATGTTATTGACAGGGGACATATAGTTGATAGGGAGTTATACAGGGCATGTGTCCACGGTGCATGGAAATGTTTGGATATACTCATAGTGGAAACAATTAAAAACAACAGCTAGGGGGGTACTGGGTTCCTGGCTGGGGGAGGCTCTGTCGTGGTCCCTAGGGGAGCAGCGGCAGTCCACCGGGTTCAACAGCAATGACTAGGAAGGAATGAGGGTCCAACAGTGGGCCCTTGATACTAATGACTATGCTTGTGAGCCTATACACCTGAAATAAGAACAAGGCCTAGAGCAGCACTGTGCCTAAGAGAAGAGATCCCTCCTGACAGCCTCTGTATTACTCAAATGTGGCCAGTCTCGAAGCCAAGCTCAGCATGTAAATGCAATGCCTTCCCCTCAGCGTGGGACATGACACCCACAGATGAGCCTCCCTGGCACCGAGGGATCACTACCAAGTACCAGCTGATGATGTAACTAGAAAATGACCTTGAATTAAAGGTTCAATGCAGACCAGCAGAATATTCCTGTCTACATATAATAACAGGAGTTAAAAATGCTGTTTGACCTAAATTAAGGGGGAAATGGAAAGGAGAAATGAGTTTATATGGCTATGAGTCTCTAAAAAAGAGTCTGGAGGTTGTCAGAAGGATGGCCCTTATGCACACTTGAGCAGAGTCTCAGAGACAGATAAAGTAGATATAACCCCAGGTATTGGTTCTTCTGAGGGCTAAAGAGACCCACAGGTTTTACAGTCATGGCAGATGGAGGTCACTGCCATGTCAGTTGGCCCTCTTCTGGAGTTGGTGTTTCTGCATGATGGAGCTGGACTCAGATGGGTTCTCTTTTCACAAGCCTTTCATGCTACTTTACTGGAATTGTAGTTGGTGCTGGGGCTTAAGATATATCTAGGGGATTTGAATCTCTGGACTGACAATATGATAGCCACACCCTGAGCCTCAACAGACTTCAGCTCCTACACTCTGGTTTACTGGACTTACCTCACTCAGCTAACATGGAGTTGAAGAATGTCTACCACCATACCATGGAGCCTAGAGTGCCTACAACTGAAAGCAGGAGGATTGCAGCCAGTATCCATGTGGAATCTAAGCCCCTCTTGACATAGATGTGGAATGGAAGGAGGAATACAGTGAGGATTAGAGTGGACTTAATGATATTCTATTCATGAACTATTGTGCTTAATAATCAAGAAAATGTGGCATTGGTGTGGAAAATGTGGCCATGGTGGCTGCTGGGTGCGGGGAATGGGAGGAAGAAATGAGATGTGGAGGCATTTTCGGGTCTTGGTGTTGTCCTGGGTGGTGCTGCAGGAACAATTACCAGACATTGTAAATCCTCCCATGGTCCACTGGATGGAACGTGGGAGAGTGTGGGCTATGATGTGGACCACTGACCATGAGGTGCAGTGATGCCCAGAGATGTACTTACCAAATGCAATGGATGTGTCATGATGATGGAGGAGCGTGTTACTGTGGGGGGAGTGGTGGGGTGGGGGTGGCAGGAGTGAATGGGGACCTCATATTTTTTTAATGTAATATTTTAAAAAAAAGAAAAAAGAAAATAAAAATAATAAAAAAGTAGAACAGATAGATAAAACAATAGAAAAAAAATCCAGGAGGGGTGTAGGAATTTGAATGACAACATGAAATGCTCAAACATATGTGTTATAGGCATCCCAGAGAGAGAAGAGGAGGGAAAGGGGACAGAAGGAGTATTGGAGGAAATGATGGCTGAAAACTTCCCAAACCTATTGAGGGAGATGGATGTACATGTCCAGGAAGTGGAGCAGACCCCAACTAGTATAAATCATAACAGTCCTACTCCTCTAAGACATACACTTGTCAAATTGTCCAATGGTAAAGACAGAGAATATCTAAAGTAGCAAAAGAAAAGAGATCCATAACATACAAGGGAAGCTTGATAAGATGAAGTGGAAATTCTCATCTGAAACTATGGAGGCAAGAAGGCAGTAGTACAGCATAGTTAACATACTAAAAGAAAAAAGCTGTCAGCCAAGAATACTTTAAACAGCAAAGATGGCATTCAAAAATGAGGGAGAGTTCAAAATATTCACAGATAAACAGAAACTAAGACATTATGCCAATAAGAAACCTGCCTTTCAAGAAATACTAAAGGGAATTCTGAAGGTTGAAAGGAAAAAACAGGAGGGAGAAAGTTGGAGCAGAGTGTAAGAGCAATATTTTCTCATTTTAAAGAGAAATAAAAACAATATGTAGCATACATAAACTTAAAGAAAATATGGATAATGTAAGTAATTCCTTGACAGTAATAAAGTTGAACATTAATGGATTAAACTCACCCATCAAGAGACAGAGATTGGCAGAAAGGAAAAGGAAATATGACCTCTCAATATGCTGTCTACAAGAAATGCACCTTAAACCCAGGGACAAAAGGAGGCTGAAAGTGAATGGTTGGAAAACAATTTTACAAGCAAATGATAACCAAAAAACAGTGGGAGGAGCTGTACTAATATCCACCAATTAGACTTTAAATGCAAACTACTGTAAGAGACACAAAGGACACTATGTATTAATAAAAGGGACACTCTATCGAGAACAAAGAACAATCATAAACATTTAGGCACCTAACCAGGATGAATCAAAATACATAAAGCAAACACTGGAAAAACTAAATGGAGAAATGGATGCCTCTACAATTATAGTTGGAGATTTTAATATACCATTATCACCATTAGACAGAACATCTAGACAGAGAATTAATAAACAAAGACTTTGAATTATACATTAGTGGATCTGGACCCAATACACAATTACAGAACTTATACCCAAATACAGCAGGATATACATTCTTCTCAAGCACACAAGGATGATTCTCCAGGATAGACCACATGGTAGGTCACATAACAACTCTCAATGAATTCAGAAAGATAGAAGTTATACAGAAGCATTTTCCTGACCAAAAAGGAATGAAGGTGGATATCAGTTAAGGGCAGAGAACCAGATCAGGCACAAAAATATACATTTTAAACAATGCATTCTTAGACAAGCAGTGGATCAAGTAGGAAATCACAAAAGAAATTAGTAACTACCTTGAAAGAATGAAAATGACAAAACAATATATCAAAACCTATGGTTTTGCAGCAAAAGGTGTACCAAGAGGGAAATTCATAGCCATAAATGCCTATATTAAAAAAGAAGAAACTGTAAGTTGCAAAACAATAGGGAAAAGCCCAAGGAGGTCTGAAAACCAGAGAATGGAGTTTGGACTTGATCCAATAAGCATAGATCAAGCTACTAACTAAAGATTTTGGGCTAAAAGGAAAGTCATGAGGAGTAAATGGTCCACACTGAATAGAACTGTTACAGACTGAAGAAGGAAGAAACTGTAAAGTGAAAAGATCTCTTACTTTTGTTAATGTACAGTGGTGATGGTAACAAGACATTGTGAATATAATCAACACCACTGTATTACATATCTAAATGTAGATAGAAGGGGAAATTTGGGGTGGTATATATGTTGATAGAATAAAAATTAAAAATAAACAACCATAAGACTACACAATACAGTGAACCCTAAAGGAAATTATGTACTATAATTAATAGGACAATTATATTATTCACAATTGCTAAAAGATGGGAAAACCTAAGTATCCATCAACCAATAAATTGATAAGCAAAATCTGGTATTTTCAGACAGTGGAATATTATTCAGAAGTAAGAAAAAATCAATTGGGGGGGGCAAGGAAAATGTAGAGGAACACATTTTATGGCCTCCCTGATATGATCTAAATACAATGAGTAGATTTATGGAGTTGGGACTATGAAATGAAGTTTGGTGGGAGATGGAATGTGGATGAAAACGGAAAGATGATGCTGGGTATAGACAGAATGCTTAATCAGGTAAAATGCATATATGGTAATGCTTGAACTTGATGGCAACACATTATAATGAATGTAACAAACACTGATGATTTATATGAGAATGTGGCCAAAAACAATGTCTAGGAAAATTAAGGTTAGTTAAAGGACAGCTGAAGAATAATATTGGGAATGTAGAACAATGATTTTGGCAGGAGATTGTGATTATTAAGATAGAGGAATGGACTTCTACTACGTGTTAAGAATGTGCTGATACAATGGAAAAATATAAATTATTTGGAACTGTAATTAACACCATTGCAATGATTTTCTAGCAAAAGCAAGGTTGATACTACATTAATGCTCAGGGTTAAAAAAAGACAGGAGTTTGGTTTTGTGAAATCTGAATAAGATTAAGCAGTTTTTCTCTTCATTATTTTTTCATTAATACTGCATAATTATGATATTTAACTAATCTCTGTATCTTTACAAACACTACAGGAACAACTGAGTTAGAATTTGCAACTAGACCAGATAAAGATGAGAAAGAACTTTTTAGGAGGAATGTATCCATAACTTGTTGAGCTGCATTTTTCTGTTATATTTTTCTGAATTTGAAATAAGGTTATAAAAAATAGTACATTGATAATAATATTTATTCATTGATTGTAACAAAGGTACCACACTACTGTAAAATGTTTAAAATGTGGGCAGGAAATGCACCTTTCTGGAAATCTACAACCCCTCTAATAAAAAAAATCTTGAAGGCAAAAGATAAATACCTCTTAATACATGGGGCAATGAAGTGGTACTAAGAATTTTAAAAAGGACAGAATTTGCAGAACTCAAGCAAATGCTGCATTTTTTAAGGCAGGGATAAGGTGAAAGATGGCATATGAGTTTCCAATCCCAGGTGAGATTCAAGATCAGTTCCAAAAGGGCAGTTTGTTTCACAGAAAGATAAGAAATTACTTTTTAGACACATTACATCAGACCCAAAGAGGGGACATTCATGTAAAAGCTACCAAAGAAAAAAGATGGATGCTGGATTCAAACAAATTGATGAAAAACCAATGCTTAAGTTACAGATTTGTGGGTAATTGTATAAAAAGCACAAGTAAATGTAGGTAAATAAGAGGTCTGCAAAGGGGAGAAGACTGGAGGAGGTAAAAAGCAAAAGTAAAAAGCCTTAACTTCTACTATTAAACTGAGAATGTGGTGGAAGTGTAAAGGAGGGAGAAATAAGGTCCCAAGAGGATCTGAACAATGGGGCTGCAGAAATCAAGAAAAAGCAATGATTCAGGAAGAATCTATGTCATAGCAATGGAAGGGGCTTTTTATGACTTTGAAAGTCTTTGACTTTCTAACCACTTTGAGAAACAATGTGATAGAGTAAGAAGAAACACTGGATTTTGAATCATTGTTTTGACTCTTCATAGTTCATCTGGACAGAATATTTTCACCAAAAAAATTATATAGGTATAGATAGATAAATGGATGACCAAAACTTACAAGTGCATGTAGAAAGATTTACTGGATCATATCAAGGCTCAATATTGTAGCCAAGGGATACTTCTTCTACTACAATTTTTCCAATAGAAAAATTCCAAGTCCTCTAAACTCATTCTAAGCATCCAAAAACAAAATAAAACACCATCCACAAAAATCACATTACATAATAAGAGAAGTGTGGTCCATCAACTATACCAAAAGAAGGGTGTCATAATAAAATATACCACTAATTCAGAATTAAAAGCATTTCTTTGAAAGTATAAAACTAAAATTAGCACTATACTTTTAAATACATGTCCCAGAGACTTAAATCTTTGGTCTGTTCATGTGCTGGTTGAGCCCTGAATCTCAGCAAGGTTGCAACACCTAATCACCAGTTCACTGGACTCACCCAGGACAACTAACGAGGAGATGATGATGGACAACACCCAACCCAAGGTACAGAGAGTGTATGCAGCTGCAAGCAAGATGGTCCCATCCATCTGCCCCACAGGATCTAATCCCCTCTCAATTAGAAACAAGAGTGGACATCACCATCCCCAAATCCTCAACATTGGGGAGTGAACAATGGACTAAAGTAGACTTAGTAGTACACAATTAAAGACTTATTGCTATTTTATTCTAGCAATGGAAATTACTTTGATCATTGTAAAGGCAGTGGCCACCAGAGGTCCTGAGGGGGAGGTCCTGAGAGGGAAGAATAGGTTCAACGTGGGTGCATTTTCAGGACATTGGAATTGTCCTGCATAAGGCTGCAATGACAGATACAGCCCTCTACACATTTTGTCATAACTTATAAAATTGTGTCAAGCAGAATGTAAACTATAGTCCATGCTCAGTAGCAATGCTTCAATATGTGTTCAACAATTGGAACCTATGTACCACACTAATCAAAGATTTTCTTAAAGGAGAAAAATGGGGGAGAGTTGCAGACTCTTGCTGCAGCCAACAATGGCTCAAAATGGTGAGATGTACAATGATATCACCTCCAGACTGACACGGTTTCATGGTGCTGAAGGGCACTATGCATCAGGCTGATGGAATACTGGAGCCTACCTTCCTAGCTGTTCTCTAGGGTCAATGGTGCTGCAACATGCTGGCTGTATGAAGGGCATACCAAGTGGAGCAATGATTACCAGAGACATTTAAGTAGAACTTAAACACAGTTGGCACTATGGCCTCCTCCCATGGAGAGAGAACATGTATGGTATTGCAAACCCGGAGCTTAGATCTATTAATTGCCACTCAAAAAGAAACTTATGCATTAGTTGGTGCATTAATATTAAGCACAGTACCTATATGCCTAATGATTATAATGAGACATTTCTGTTCTAGATAATATGCAGAGGGATACTGAGCATGTTAAAAGGTCCTGGTAAGCTTCATTTTCTAAGTAGTTAATGAAAGGCATGCTTAACTCAGGTCTCTTCCTAGCCCTTATTCCAAAACCTGTCCCACTCCTATAGTCGGGCTGACTGGCAAACTCACATGCCATACTACCAGGGTTAAGCATTTTCCCACCACGAAGGAAATGGCAAACAGGTAGGTGCCACTGTGGGGGATCCACAGTGTGCAGATCAAAAGGCTATCTGGGAGCTCCTTTAAAGACATTGCACCCACACTAACAAAACTGCCTCAGCTTAAAGCAATTTCATGTTCCATCTATTCTCCCCTACTCCTCCTCTCATGACTACTATTTTATATCGATTTGACAAGTTCTTCAATTACACATGCTAACAACTATAATAGCAATAAATCTACAGTGGCCCATGGTTGCACTTCCCCACTTTGTTTATCCCTCAGTCTTGAGGTATTGGGGATGACATCCACTCTGCTTAAGAATGAGAGGGCGTTTAGATCTTATTCAGCAGATAGAAGGAATTGTCTTGCTTGAAGTTGTATATACTCTCTTTGGGTTTTTTGGATGGGAGTTGTCCATCCAAAATTTGGATACCAAATTTGATAACTGTTATCTATGCAGAAGTTCTACCATCCAAGTTAAAATTTTTAAAGTTTCTTAGTAACAGGACAAAACAACACCTGTATTTTTTTTTTCATTCTAATCCTGGAAAGAATTCCTGAACTCTCAGTAGCCCAACCCTACTGAGAAGGTTGCACACTGACAGGTGCGCACTCTGCTCTCCAGCCCTAGCTGCATACTCTGCTGCCTGTTCTGCAGCAGACTGTCTGGTGACACTTGCCTCCTGTGTACATGCAGAAGTTAGAGAAGGAGGGAAGCTCCCCATTCTGCCTGCCTTTATAACCCAATTTTTCCTATTAGAACTGGAGGTATCTTCAAGGATACTGCAAGAGATGGACTATAGATTCCATGTGATGTCACTACATCCCACACCATTTAAGAGCTAACCTGATTCCTTCTTTCCCAATATCCTTTTGATGTATGGAGAGAAACTGCTAGAGCTTTATCTTCCTATCTCCTATGGCCTCACTCAGCTCCAGGTACATTTCATACACTTACATAATTATATATAATATTTTACAAGCTAAAGCAAAATGTCTGGCTGTCCTACAGGTTGAGAGTTGCTCACAATCATGCAATAAATTTAGGACCAGGCCCTAAATACTATACCAGCATTCCAAACTTACAATCATGTCTTCCTTTTCATTCAAGTTTCTCTCCAGTGCTTCTCTAGACACGTGAGAGTCTTGCTTCTGAATAAGGTAAGTGCTTGCAGAGCTCAGATGAAAATATACCAAAATGAATGCTCTTGAATAATCAGAAATGGAAAGAATCACAAACAGAAATTGAAGTATTCAACCCATATTGTATGAAGAGTTACAAATAAACATAAACAACTGATGTGTATATCATTCACTGGAAGGAAATTTATATATTTTTAAATATTTGATTACCTATGTATGTGGATTTGGGTACCTTGACGCTACATGTCTAACATGAGTAAAAATTAAAATATAAAAAAACAAATGCACATCACTCCTCTAATGATACCAAATGAACCAGGCACATCTGAGACATACACATAAACAATTACATAGAAAAATCCAATATTAATGGGTTAAAAATTAAAAGATATATGCAGACCTTTAAGAGACTCATATCTAGCCATTTTTCCCAATTAAGTATTTAAAACATTTACTAGGAAATAAGTTATTCTTAGTAAATTGTTGTGTTAGTGTGATATAAAAATAGGTATTTATAGTAGTAGTATTATATACTAAAAGGTACTAGGTGTCCAAGGAAATTCCTTATTAAAACTTACTAAAGGCAAAGGATTTATTCCTTTCGTTCCTATGAAACTCTGGTCCATTTTCTAGGACTACAGGCTATATTTGTACAAAATCACTTCAAAATGACACCAAGCAGTGGTTTAAATTGCTTAAGGCATTTTCTTTGGTCCCATTCCTGACTCACACCTTCATCAAAAGCCAGAGATATATTTATATATGAGTAAAAACTTATACCATGGAAAACCATCATACAAATAGCTTATAGATACTTGTGCCAACTGTGAGCAAAAATAATTGGACCATTTGTAGTACGCAAAATGAATTCAGTAAAAGATAAATCTACTTAAAACTATTCACAATTTTTAAAAGTTTAGAAGTCAGATCATGTGTTACTAGATCTACCATTCTATTTTATCCTGTTAAAAATAGTTATGGTAGGGCCATAGAATCAGAGAACTATGAACTAAAGTCACTGTGGCCGATAAGATCAAAGAACATTTCAAAAATTTCATCCTTAGATATGAAAACTAAACACAGAAATGACAAAAATAATTCTTTAAGAAATAAAATTTAGATGGGCAGAGGACTTGGCCCAGTGGTTAGGGCATCCTCCTACCACATGGGAGGTCTGCAGTTCAAACCCCGGGCCTCCTTGACCCATGTGGCGCTGGCCCACCAGCAGTGCTAATGGGGCGCAAGGAGTGTGATGCCATGCAAGGGTGTCCCCGCATAGGGGAGCCCCATGTGCAAGGAGTACGCCCCATAAGGAGAGCTGCCCAGCTTGAAAGAAAGTGCAGCCTGCCCAGGAATGGTGCCACACACACAGAGAACTGACACAAATAGATGACACAACAAAAAGAAACACAGATTCCCATGCCACTGACAACAACAGAGGTGGATAAAAATGATGCAGCAAAATATCTGAGTCTTCTTTATCCACTTCTGTTGTTGAAACAGAGAACAGACAACCAGGGTGGGGGTGGAAGGGGAGAGAAATAAATAAATCTTTTAAAAAAAGAAAATTTAACATAAATTAGTATATTAGAGCTTTAAAATATAAATATTGACTGGGATAGCATTGATTAGAATGTTGTTTCTTGAATAGTTTTCCTTAAAGAATTTTCATGGGAAAATTGACATAGGGAACTTGCCTCAATTTCAACATTTTATGAGTTAAATGCACTACATAATAAAAATATGGGAAAAAATGGATCTGGGAGTTTTGGAACATGTATTTTCTCTTAAAATGTTTCTCTGTTTCTGAAAATAGTGAAATAAAAAGTATTCCTTCAACATAATTCTGACCAGTTTCTAGAAATAATCCTTCACTTAACATCCAATTATTTGAGAGTACACATACCATATTTTAGATTGAAAATACCTGTGAGTCTATGTAACAATTCAAAATTCTGACACCTTTTTAATAGTCATAGTTACTCTATTAGTCAGGGTTCTCTAGGGAAACAGAATCAATAGGAGATATCTGTCAATAGTAAGAGATTTTATCAGAGTCTCTCACAAGACTGTGGGGATGCACAAGTCCAGGTTCCACAGGCAGGCTGCAAACCATGGGCTCAGATGAAAGTCCAGTGAAGGTTCTTGATGAGTTTCTGGGAGACAGTGGTTGTCCAAATGTGAGCTGGGAAATTGTCCTGGAATGCTGGAATCACTTCTCCTTTTAAGGCATTCTGCTGACTGGATAAAGCATTACTCATTGCTGATGACAATCTCCTTGGTTGATGGAGATGCAATCAGTCATCTGTGCAGTAAAGTCACTGGTGACTAAAGTCCATAAAGGTCCTTGTATTACAGTTAGCTCAGTGCTTGCTTGGCCAAACAACTGGGCACAATTACCTGGCCAAGTTCACACATTAGCCTAACCTTCACAGTTACTCCACTCATTTTGAATTGTGCACCTTTACAACCAGAAGTTTCTTTCTAATGATTCTCACCATATCATGGTTCCTCAGACATGGGAGCCACTTATATATTTTATTTATTTATTTATTTTAAGATTTATTTATTTATTTAACTCCCCCCCTCCCCCGGTTGTCTGTTCTCAGTGTCTATTTGCTGAATCTTGTTTCTTTGTCCGCTTCTGTTGTCGTCAGTGGTATGAGAAGTGTGGGTGGTGCCATTCCTGGGCAGGTTGCACTTTCTTTCACGCTGGGCAGCTCTCCTTACAGGGCGCACTCCTTGTGTGGGGGGCTCCCCTATGCGGGGGACACCCCTGCATGGCAGGGCACTCCTTGTGTGCATCAGCACTGCGCATGGGCCAGCTCCACACGGGTCAAGGAGGCCTGGGGTTTGAACCGCGGACCTCCCATGTGGTAGACGGATGCCCTAACCACTGGGCCAAGTCCATTTCCCCACTTATATATTTTAATGTAACATTTATTGTGATCTATTATCTTTAAAAAAAAACAAATAAAAATTTAAAAATTAAAAAAATTAAGAGGTTCTGATTACACCATACCCCATCCCACCCCACTCCTACCACATGAACAACCTCTTTCATCAGGGACACATTCACTGCATTTGGTGAATACATCTCAGAGCGCTGCTATACCACCGAGATTATAGTTTGCATTGAAGATTACATTCTCCCCCAGTCCATTCAGTGGGATATAGCAGGACATAGAATGTCCTGCATCTGTCCCTACAATATCATTCAGGACAACTCCAAGTCCTGAAAATGCCCCTATATCACGTCTCTTCCTCCCTCTCCCTGTACTCAGCAACTTCCCTGTATACTGTCTCCACATCAATGATATCATTTCTTCCATTGCTAGAGTCACAACAGTTCTATAGTAGAATACCAGTAAGTCCACTCTAATCCATATTTTATTCCACCATCCTGTGGACCCTGGGATAGTGATGTCCACTCCACCTCTAAACTGAGAGGGGGCTGACAGATGCAATTCTCCTGCTTGCAGTTGTAGACTCTCTTGGTTCCCTGGTGTGGTGGTTCACCATCCTCACCTCCCTGTTAGCTGACCTGGTTAAGTCCAATGAACCAGAGAGTAAGGTGCCACAACTCTGCTGAGACTCAGGGCCCAGCTGGCACATGGACAGCCCAGAAATTCAAGTCTACTGAGTATACAGCAACTCCAGGTTCAGCAAAAGTGACAGAAGAGGCATGTGTAGAGAGGTCACATGTGAGTCCAACTCTATCACACTCGGGGGCACAAATTCCAAAGTAGGGCCCACTGGCAAGGCATTGAACACCAGAGCCATCTGCCATGACTGTGGAACATGTGTGCCTCAGTAGCCCACAGGAGCATCACTACCTGGGGTTATCTATTTTAGCAGTCTCTGGGATCCTGCTGAGGTGTGCATAAGCACAACCCCTCTGATGACCTCCCGACTCATTTTGAAGTCTCTTAGCCATATAAAGTCATTTGTCTTTACCATTTCCCCCCTTTATTCAAGGCCTTTTCTAGTTGCATCACCAGCTGCTGCTTGGAGTAATTCCTCGGTACAAGGAAGGCTCATCCCCGGGAGTCATGTCCTATGCTGGAGGCAAGGTAACACACTTACATGCTGAGTTTGGCTTAGAGAGAGACCACATTTGAGCAACATGGAGGCTCTCAGGAGTAACTCTTATACACCCTGCAGCTCTAGGCTAGTCAGAATTTCAAGTGCAGAGGCTCATAAGCATAGTCATCAGTACCAAGGGCCCATCATTGGACCATCCTTCTTCACTGGTCTTTGCCCATGCACTAGGGGGACTGTTGCTGTTGTGCTGGGGAATGTGACAGAGCTCCCCTAGCTGAGAACTCAGCACTCCCTCAGTTGTTTGTAACTCTACCTACTATGACAATACCCAACGAATATCCAAATATTTTTATATACCCTATATACATGCCCAGGAGAACTCCCTCCCAACCATGTGCCCCCCATCAATGACACCCCACAACAGTGTTCCTCCTCTGCCATAGGTGAACCCCACTGTGATTCAAAACTTCTTCAAAAATGAAGCATAATATATTGCCAAATTTGATCAGTATGAAAATGAAATAGTAATAGGTTTCAAGATTAGAAACAAAATTCATATTTAGAAAAACTGAAATAAAGTAAAAAACAGTGGTACTAAAAATGAAAAAATATAAAACTTTGGTTTTGATGTTTTGCCTTTCATCACTGTAATAGCTGTTGCCCTGTATGTACAGTGGCAAGGCAATCTCTTCCATTCCTTCCTTGGTGCCTACACCCTTTTTATTTTAATTTTTAATTTTGTCTTCAAAAAATTTAGATCACAGTAAAGTTACATATACAATATAGGGGACTCCCATATAGTCAACATCAAATCCTTTTCACCCCTTCCCCAGCAAGATCTTTTCCTATCCTCTTAAGTATGGGTCTTCATACCCCTTTTCCCCACTGCACCTGTCCTTGTCTAGTTTCTTTCTCCATCTGATTATTATTGCCCCTTATTTAAACTCTTATTTTGGAAGGGAACAACTGCCATCTTGTCTAGGTACTACCTTTAAATGTGTATATATTTTCAGAATCAATTATCTTTAAAGGTGTTTTCAAATACATGTCTCCAAATACATTTTATTTTTGAACTTAAGCTTAATTTATGAGTATTTTACTCTTACAAGTAAATTTTAGTTTCTCATTGTATTTTAGTGCTGCCTTTTCAATACTCTTATTCATATGAGGCACTTGAATTTCAGTTTTCTTTTTATTTAGGCTTTTAATTCGGTTTTAGTGGTGGCAGTTATTTTTAGATTTTTTAAAAAAACTTTATTTCTAGTGCTATAGATTCCCAATCATATAGGTTCAGAGTCATTTTAATAGGACCTACAATTTTACCAACAATTGGTTTTCCTATTATCAGGCATATAAAAGATCTGCCAAAGTAACATATATATCCCATGGTCCAAAAACTCATCAGTAACTTTTGCACATACTGTATTTAAACACTTTATTTTAGAAATAACCTCTAGCAAGAAAGAATAGATGTAATTTTGTTTACTGATATTTTAAATTTTTCTATCTACACCTAAAAATCCTGCCAGCCACAAGACACCTTGATTCTCTTACTGAGCATATTGAAAACATGTACATTACTCAGAATTATGTGAATTCAAACCACGAAAATGCTGGTCTCCTACTAATGGGGTAACATTCTGGGATTTCAGAATTGCATATCCAGGCTTCCTGTACCCTGGATACATTCTGATGCTAAGTGGACTTTCATTTGTGGAAGTCACTAAACCCTATTCACAGCTGCATCTGTAACATCTATTGTGGAATACCTCCCTCCCTCCCTCCCACCTTCCCTCTCTTCCTCTCTCCTACCCCCTCCCTTCCTCCCTTCCTCCCTTCCTTTCTCCCTCCCTCCCTTCCTCCCTCCCTTCTTCCCTCCTTCCTTCTTTTGCCAGGAAAGAGATTTTATTTAGAAACGGGAGAAAGAAGAGAACTTGCTGAGAAATGGAGAGGATGGAAATAAGCACTAATTAGTGGACTGTCATTTGTGGAAGTCACTAAACCCTATTCACAGCTGCATCTGTAACATCTATTGTGGAATCTCTCTTCTTTTCTTTCTTTCTCTCTCTCTCTCCCCCCTCCCTTTTTTTCTTTCTTTTCTTTTGCCAGGAAAAAGATCTTATTTAGAAATGGGAGAAAGAAGAGAACTTGCTGAGAAATGGAATGAGGATGGAAATAAGCACCAATACTAGTGTCAGCTCCTCTAGGCAGAGAAAGTGAGTTCTGGCTTGTGTGGTCACCTTCAAAGCTATTAATTTTTCCTCCTCTTACTAATGCTAATGGGAGGGGCCCAAGGTGCTATTGGTTATCCCACCAATAATGGGGGCCAAAGTTGAGTACTCTTTGGAATATGCAGTGCCTCCCCTCAGCCCAGGAAAGAGTCCCAACTGGAACCTGAAAGTCAAGGTCAAGGACTCAGTAGGGTCTCATGGCCACATAGTTTGTTAGCCATGTTGCGGCTCATCTCCTCATTTCCCTGTACTCAACTGTCTCAACTCCTCCTCAGAGAGTTCATGCCATTATTCTTAAAGGGGTGCTGAGGGGCCAAGGTCATTCTTCTGTAGTTGCTTCCTGCCGGTTAGGGCAGTAGTCCCTGCCTGACAGGGCATGAACCTCTCTCACTATACTATTATGTTTGAGGAAAGATGGGTCCACATCCTGGTTGGAACTGGATGAAATCCCCACATGATTAATAAGGCATTGATTCATAAGAAATAAACTTAATTCGAATTTTGAAAATCCATGGTCCCAATAAAGAGATGAAGATGGTGGAAAAAGACCCAAAAAGGGGTGCAGTGATGACATACTAGACCACAAGAGTGAGAAAGGCCAGGTACCTTCAGAGGCTGCTTTCTTCCAAAGTTGATGGGAACAGCATTCTTCCTTGAAGTCTTTTATGCTGCTGGTTAACTCTAGGGAGAGACTGTAGTAGACCTGTTAGGTTTCAGTATGAACTTCAATCTTAGTTCCTACAGCAGTGGTTATGCTTAAGACAGCTAGGAGAGGTGTGAAGAGGGACTGCCCTAGACAGAAACTCACAGAGACATTATAGGCAACAAGACAAGCACATGGCAAAGAAAATAAAGATGGTACTTAAGAGAGCCATTCCTTTATCTTACAGCTACATTCCTTACCTACTTATAAAACGAATTAAGTTTACCAAGATTTTTAACATGTTCAAACCCTTCTGTATATGATCTAGAATTGAAGAGATATTATCATATTCATCAGTATGTAGGTAAGTACTTAATACTAATCAATGCACAAATCAATGCACAAATTCCTCTTTGAGCTGCAGTTAATAGATCTAAGCTCCAGGTTTGCATTACCATACATGTTATCTCTCCATGGGAGCAGGCCATAATGCCAATTGTGTTTAAGCTCTACACACAGTATTCTGATAATTGTTGCTCCACATGGTGAGTCCTTCACACAGCCAGTGTGCTGCAGCACAGCTGACCCTGAAGAGAGACTAGGAAGGTAAGGCTCCAGTGTTTCACGTGCCTGGTGCACAGTGCCCTTTGACACTATGAAACAGAGCCACCATGGAGGCAATGTCCATTGTATATCTCCCCATTATTAATCCATCGCTGGCTGCTGCAGGAGTCTGAAGCTGCAAAGTACTCTTCACCCACTTCAGGAGCATAACCAGAGATCTGATAGATACCTTTATTTTGTAGAGGTCAGTGACCAACTTGGCCAACAACTCAAATGGACAGGCAATATGCAGGGTATTTCAGCCAGGTTTGGATGCACAATAGTTTAAAAGAGATAGACTTCCATATTGTTTATCTTTATATACTTTCTAAATACTTCCAATATAATATATAACATATTAAATGATATTACTTTTGTGAAGTTATGTAAATGAACAGGTATTTTACTTTAGCAGTATAGGAGAAACTACTTTCTCCATTATTTTATGAAAACTAAGGGTTCCCAAAGCAATCAAGATTATCTTTCCTGACCCATGGGAGTTATGGTCATGGCCGATGGGGTTAACTACCAGGTCAGATGGCCCCTTTTTGGAACTGGTGTTTATGTGTGATGAATCTGGACTCAGATGGGATCTTCCTTCATAAGACTTTCATGCTAATGTGCTGGAGGTGCAGTTAATGTTGGGGTTTAAGATATATTTAGGGGATTTGAATCTCTGGACTGACAATGTGATAGCCAGGTCCTGAGCCTCAACAGACTCCAGCACATACAATATGATTTATTGGACTTACCACATTCAGCTAAGATGGAGTTGAAGAAGGACAACCACCACACCATGGAGCCTAGAGTGATTACAACTGAAAGTGGGAGGATTGCATCCAACATCCATGTGGAATCTGAGCCTCCTCTTGACATAGAGGTGCAATGGACACAAACAATCCAATGTCCACATAGAAGAGGTGGCATTGGATTGGGAAAAGTGGACATGGTGGCTGATGGGTATGGGGAAAGGCAGGAAGAGATGAGAGGTGGAGGCGTCTTTGGGACATGGAGCTGCCCTGGATGGTGCTTCAGAGGCAATCACCGGACATTGTAAATCCTCACAGGGCCCACTGGATGGAATGGGGAGAGTATGGGCCATGATGTGGACCATTGACTATGAGGTGCAGAGGTGCCCAAAGATGTACTTACCAAATCCAATGGATGTGTCATGATGATGGGAACGAGTGTTGCTGGGGGGGGGAGAGGTGGGGTGGGGGGGTGGGGTTGAATGGGACCTCACATATATATTTTTAATGTAATATTATTACAAAATCAATAAAAAAATAAAAAATTTAAAAAAAATTAAAAAAAAAGAAATAAGTGTTAACAAGTATTACCAACTACCACTAATTCCATGACTTATCATTCTTTCAAAAATATTTTCAGAATTTACTATATGTTTGAATATATGCTGTAGGGATACAATTGTTTTGAGAAACAGACACAGTTATTACCTTTATGCAAATTACAAAGTCAGTACAGTATTAAAGTTAAATATTATTTAAATATTCACAACAACAAATATTGAATGTTTGCTTTGCCAACTGATCCCAGAGTGAAGTTGCTTAAGGCCAGGGAAATTTATTCATTTATTGTTGAGGGAAAGATAATTTGTTGAGATATGAACAGTGAAAGGCTTTTAACTTGAGAGTTATATATATATATTTATTATTATTATTCCATGTTGACATGTAAGTAAGAAAATCATGGAAGACTGCTAATTCTCAGTGTTTGAAGTAATCTTTAAGGAAAATAATTTGGGCCTTGGGTAGTGTAATTCTAGGCATGTTAACTAAGTATCTAATATTATCTTATGTTTTGAATGCATTACTAGGCATATATTTTCAGGTATAAGTACTCGTCTCTTTCTTTTGTACAAAAAGGTTATACTGGTCAATTTGAAGGAAAAATTAAACTTGTAAACTGAGGACTAACTGGATTGAAACTTTATTTTAATAATTTGAAACCATTATTTCATGGGTAGAAGCCCTTAAAATGATCCTAAAATATTGTAATTATTGTAAATGACAGATACTTAGAAATATTTTTGAATTAGTTCTTTTTTCTCTTTCAGAAAAATCATCTCAAAATATTCTAAGCAAGAAAATAAATTTTAAGATGCTTTGGTTTCAAGTAACTAGATTTCTACCTAAAGAAAATATATTCTTCACATTATAGTGATGTCTCTGAAAATGTATTTATTTGTTGTTTTTTAAAGAATTTTGACTATATATTGATATCACATTCTCCTATCAAACATGTGCTTATTCCAAGAGAGATGTATGGGTTCTCCTTGCATAATTGGTTAAAAACTGAGGTTCTGATAATTATTAAACTTGTTAACAAACTCAAAAAAAAAAAAAAGATTATCTTTCCATACCACCACTTTAACAAGCAGATTGAAGTGGCCTCTGATAGGTTTCCCTGCTATGAAGTTACCCTTCATTATTAATATCAATATACATTTCTAATTAATAATGGTTTCCTGGAATTAGTCACTTAAATGCTTCAGTTTGGAAGATGCTTTTCCAAACTCCATATAATTTACCATAACCACATGGAATGGATACTTTACATTAAAATAAGCTTATTAAATTACAATTAGGGAGGCATATGTAACTCAATTGACCAGGCTCCCATCTACCATATAGGAGGCCCCAGCTTCAATTCCCAGGGCCTCCTGGTAAAGGCAAACCTGAGCACTGTAGACAGCTGAAAGTCCATTGACATGGACAGCTGATGGCCCACACAGCAGAGAGCTGACAGCCCATGCTGCACACAGCTGGTGCAGCAAGGTGGCACAACAAAGTGAGACACAGAGGAGAGACACTGAGAGATGCAGCAGACTGGAGAGATGAGGCAGCTTGTGAAAATGAATGCCTCTCTCCCACATCAGAGGTTCCAGGATCGGTTCCCAGAGCCTCTTAAAGAAAAGACTTGGGAAGCACATGTGAGAGCAAAAACAAAAAGGTGGGGGGAACAAATAAATCTTTTTTAAAAAATTACAATTGGAAGCCAATGAAGCTTACTTTATTCATTGAAGAGAGGGCAGATCCACATTTCCTTTGTTCAACTTAATTCCATTAAACATGAATTTAGAATTTCATTGTCTTAAAGTCTTAATAAATATAATATTTATTTAATTGGCACCCTATAAATGTAGGGAGATTACATCTAAGTTAAATAAAATTGAAATCATTATAGTTTATTCCAGGAATGTTCTTTTTCCTTCCTTTACAAAAGGTTTAAAACTTCTCTTGTTTAATAAAATTCTAAAACTGTGAATAATCTTAAAAGCATAATGAATGCTAGATTCTGGAATATATTACAATTGTTTAATTTGTTTCAATCATAATTTAGAAAAGATCTTCCATAGCTTTCAAGGACTTCTCATTTGCTTCCTGAAATTCATTAATAGGATTATTAACCACCCTTATTTTAAGGCTATTAAAAGGCTTAAATTGGGGAACCACAGGACAAACTGATTTTTAATTCTACAGCCTAGATGATTCTTTTAATCTGCCACACCTAGCCCCTCACTCAGAGTTCTGGCAAAGGGAAGGCCCAGGGGGCTGGGAAGGTTAAAGGGCTCAGGAAAACCTTTCCCTTTCCCAATTCCCAAATGCCCCACTCCCTTCCCTTCCCACACTTTCCCACATTAACCACATCCCTCATTAGTGTGGTACATTTGTTACAATTGATGACCACATATTGGAGCACTGCCACTAAGTGGGGATTACAGTTTACATTATAGTTTACTCTCCCATACAATTTTATGTTATGACAAGATATATAAAGGCCTGTACCTGACACTGCAACATCATTAAGCACAATTCCAGTGTCCTGAAAAGGCCCCTTATTACACCTATTTTTCCCTCTCCCTTCCCTCAGAACCTCTGGTGGCCACTGCTTCCTCATCAATGATAAAAGTTCTTCCATTACTAGATCACAATAAGTCTGTAACAGAATAACAGTAAGTCTACTGTAGTCCATCATTCATCCCCCAATTGCAAGGATTCTGGAATGGTGACACCCAGTCTGTCTCTAACTGAGAGGAGGCTTAGATCCCAAGGGGCAGGCGGATGGGACTATCTTCTTGTAGTTGCAGACTCTGTCTGTTCTCTGGAATGGCTGTTGTCCATTCTCATCTCCTTGTCAGATGTCCTTGGTGAGCCCAGTGAACAGAAGAGTAGGTATTACAAATCTCTTGAGTTTCAGAGCCCAACTGGCACACAGAAAGCCCAAAACTATAAGTCTCTTGGACATAAACCTATTAATTCTACTACTAACTATAGGTTCAAATACAATTGGCAGAAGAGCGACGTGTTTGGAAACCACAACTGAGTCCAACTCTGTCACACTGGGGAGCATAAATTCCAAAGTAGGACCCAATGGCGGGGTGCCAAACTCCTCAGATGTCAACCCAGCCTATAGTGTCTGGATGCCTCCAGAGCTCTCAGGAACCCAGCTATTTGAGGCAATTATTTGCTGTGTCAGTCAATCAGATCCTACTAGGATGTGTTTAAGTGTAACCTCTAGAATGATCTCCCCACTCACTTTGAAGTCTCTTAACCATATAAACTCATTTGTCTTTACTCTTTCCCCCTTTTGGTCAATGTCTTTTTCCAGGAGCATTGTTACTTGGTGCTTGGTAGTAATCCCTCAGTGTAAGGGAGCCTCATCCCTGGGCATTATGTCCCATGGCAGGGGGAAGATAGTGCATTTATATGTTGAGTTTGGCTTAGAGAGAGGCCACACTCGAGCAACAAGGAGGCTCCCAGGAGGTAACTCTTAGGTAGCCTATAACACTAAGCTTGGTTTCAATTTCAAAAGTAAAGGTTCATAAGTACAGTCATCAATATCAAGGGCCCATCAATGGCCCATTCTCTTTTACTAGTCACTGCCCCTATACTCAGGGGATTCTTGCTGTCCCATTAGGGAATGTGATAGAACTGGAAATTTAATGTTCTTTTGGTTATTGTGTGAATCTTCACCCACTGTGACAATGCCCATGAACATCTGACCACATGCCTCACATATATGCCTCAGGTGAGCCTCTTCCCATAAATCCCCCATCATTGAAACCCCACACCAATGATCCTCCCCTGCCACAGTTGGAGCCTTTCTTAGATCCAACATTTCTTCAAAAAATGAAGCCAATGAAATAACCAAACACAATAAGAAAATGAAATGAAGTTTAAAAAATAACAAAATAAATTTTTTTAAAAATTTTTTAAAAAATTTAAAATTTTTTTCATTATGCCTTCCATCACTATAAGATCTGTTGTCTTGCATGTATAGTGACATTTTCTTCCATTTATTCCCCTAGTGTCTTATTTTCTTCATTGTATCTTCAGAGAATCTTTAGGCTATAGTGGAGAATATAGGGTATTCCCATATACCCAATATCTTCCCCCTTTTCCTGTTTCCCCTATCAATAACATTTTACATGTGGATGGTACACTTGTTACAATTGATGTACAAATATTGAAGCATTGCTACTAACCACAGTCAAAGATTTACATTATGGCTTATAATTTGGACCCTACACTTTTATAAATTTTGATGACATTTAGCAAGGCCTGCATCCATCACTGTAAGACCAGGTAGAACAATTCCATCACCCCAAAAATGCCCCAAGTTCCACCTATTTTATTCCTCTCTCACCTCCCCTTGGGACCTGGGCAAGCATCATGCTTCATTCCTTAAGAACAAGATTCATAGTTCCTTACAACACTAAGGGCTCCATACACCGGCCTGTCCTCCCATTTAAGGCACTGCCTATGATCTCAAGAGACTCCTGCCACTCTATTTGAGAACACAGCAGGACTCCCCAGGAAGCCACCCCTTCCCTCCCATTATGTGGGTCTCCACCTTCTGATAACACATATTATGATGGGATGAACACTCACACACTCCCTAGAAGCCTGCCTCAGGTGGGCCCTGTCCTGCATGCTCCCCACATCCAAAACCCTAAACCAATAACTCTCCCTTCCATATTTGCCAAAATAACATTCTCAACGTTGTTGTTTCAACCACATACCCACAAATCCTGTATTCACCTGCTCCCTCCCCCAACCCTCCCCCAGTTCCATGTACAGTCCAACCCACCCTCTCCTCCCCAACCCCTCACAAACCAGCACCACCCAACCCAACAGCATCACTGCACTGCTATCACACCCATTTCACTATACAACTAATCCCCAGAACTCATCAGTTCCCTCCCCCAACCCTCACCCCAGTTCCATGGACAGTGCAACCCACCCCCATCCTACCCCCTCACACACCAGCACCACCCATCCCAATAGCCTCACTGCACCATCGTCATGCCCAGCCACTGCACAGCTACACCCTTCCACCTTATCATCAATTTTGCCCGTAAGGGCACTGGCTCACAATCCTCTACGCCATCTCTGACAAACACTTAAATTTAAGCAAGGATTAAAATAAAGTGGTTGTTATTGGCAAAGTAGCTGTGTTTCATGGATAGGGCACTGACCTTGGAGTTTCCACTCCCAGGTGTGAATCCAGCTCTGAGTCATATTAAGTTGTGAGATCTCAGGCAAGACATTGGACCTTTAATTAACCTTCCTGAGCATCTACACTACACACTTTACATACATTAAGTCATTCATAGACAAATGTCATGGTTAATTTACTATCCTCCTCCTCAGGTGGAAAAACTGAGGTACAGAATTCTATGTGCAACAATGAAAAAATAGAAGTGAACTTCATCAGAAGTCAAAAGTTTTGTCAGTCAAGTTGTCAAGAAAGTGAAAAGAACCTACAGAAATAGATGCAAATCTTATTTCCAGTATGGGTTTAAATGGCCAGTATGTATAAAAGAACACCTACAACTCAACAACAAAAAGAAAACCCAATTAAAAATGGGCAAAAGACTGGAACAGATAATTCTCCAGAGGATATATTAATCACTAATAAGCACATGAAAAGATATTCAAAGTCATTATTCATTAGGGAAATTCCTATAGAACATATGGTATCAGCAGGGTCAGCATTTGTGACTCCATGGAGGTTGAAATGATCTGGAAGATGTCAAGACAGTGCCAATTTTGGAAATTTAGGTGAGCTACAGAACAAATGGGAGGCACCATGGGAACTTGTCATTGAATTTTAGAGCCATTTGTAGGCTGATTATTACAAGTCACTTTAGGTTGCCATTAACTACAATTCTTTTCTTCTACTGTCTTTGCTATTCTTCTTACAGTAAGAAGGATGGCCCAGCAGCAGCTCATACTGTACTTGTTAATCCACAAACTCCACTCTACCCTCCTGCCCAAGGTCAGGATACACCAATGTGCTCACAGATACTCTGAGACCTCTGAGCTGCCAAGGAATAAATGATAGTGGAGCTTCCCAAGGACAAAGATGATGAGGTGGCCCATCTAATGCTGAGGTGAGGTCACTATTCTTTGTCTAAAATATAAATATTAACTTTTTTGTTTCTTTCTCTTTCCACTGACTTCAGATAAGGAAATCTAATTATGTATAACATATTTGATATACACAATTTCCTAGCAGAGAAAAGTGTCGAGTGGGGTCCTCTTCAAATGGACCCCTTCTTTAAAAGGGCATCCACAAAAGGCAGCAGATTATAAACTACGTGGTTGGGGTCTTGACCTCAGCAACATTTTTCCCTCCACTGATTAAGAATTTTGTAATCACAAAGCAAAATGGACCTGAGAGATTTAGGTTCAAGCAAAGCATGTGCTCTGCCACAGATGTCCCTCCACTTGCTTATGGGGCCTTTGACTTGACCACTGTTTCCCATCTGTTCTTCTAAAGCACCAGGGAACAAAGTACCTGAGTGAACACTACACAGCATGATCCAATAAGGAGTTTTCATTTTTGTAATTGGGAATGATGCTAAGTGGAAGCAAAAGCAGCACGTATTCTGGAAGCACTCACTCTTGAGGAAATACCTGCATAAGAAAATCAGAGCATTCTTCCTGGCTTTGTCTGGAGAGTCATTCTGTTTCCATATTCTAGAAGAAATGAGGTTTGGGGCATGGTTAAAGAAAGAGATTTTCCAGGTAAATAACTAGTTCTTATAAGCATTAGTGTTTGCTTAGGTGGCATGGACTCTGTGTACACAGACTGGGGACTGTCTATGTGCAAGTCTGAGTGGTGTGCTTGTGAATGTGGGGGCAGGGGAAGGGGTGTGAGTGTGTGTCCTGGAGAGGGACAGTGGGATGCATATCCTTGAACACACTTCCAGCCTCCACTCTACACCCAGAACCTAAATCCAAGGATTAGGAATAAAACCTGAACTTGTTCTCAGTTGAGAGGGATTGCTGTCCAGCTGCCCCTCAACACTTCCCAAGGCCTGGCAGGCTTTCTGGAGGACTTGTGTGAAGGGGCTACTGCCTGGCTTGTTCCACACACTGGCTCTCACACTCCTGCTGACATGGTCTCCTGGAATGAACCAGGCCCACCACAGAATCTCTGGACCACAGGGCCCAGGGCTCCCTGCTCTTCTCAGAACCCACAGCTCCAGTGAGACAGGTCAGCCCTGTCTCCCAAACTCTACCACCCCCCTCCCTGTGAACTTTCCTTAGGTCACACAGGGTCACTCCGACAGGCATAAATGTTTTCTTCCCTCCCTCCCCCAGCTGTCAACACTGTTCTAGAACAAGTCTGGTTCCAGAAATTATTCTGTACTGGTTAAAGAGAAGAGACTTGGGAAGAAAAAAGAGATGAAGAGAAAGAGGAGGAAATGTGGAGCAGGTCAGAAGAGGGGAAGGGAAACACATGCATAGGGAATCCCCTGCTTTTCTAGCTTTCTTTTTGGCATTTCAGGAAATTCAGCAAAATGGAGGGGAACACTAGGTAACTGTGATTAACATTTTATGTGAACATGCAAGTGGAGCTAGGAACTAGCTGGTAAAAATAGGCACAGGAGGTAAAGATGCCCTGACAACTTCTACCCAGGCGACAGAAACCCTTTCCATAAAAGCCCCTAAGTTACTTGGCCATCCATCCAATGGCTCCTTAATTTGGGCAAGAGGGCAAGTAGGGTCACCGTGTACAGCTTCCTCTGCCATTAATCTCTGTGCATTTCCAGATTCTGGAACTTGTGTTTGTTTTCCAGATCCTAGTATCAACAGCTATGAAGACCATGCATGAAATGAAGGTCCTTGTCAGACCCTCAGAAGAGCTGGTGTTTGCAGACTGAAAGAAGGCATAATTCCCTGAAATGGAGACACCTCAGTACTCAACCCCTTATACCCATTCCCTAATCAGCTGATTTAGTGAAAGTCTGGTTTTTCAGTTTGACAGATTTAAAGTGAGGTTTAGAAAGGGACTTTATTTTTAATGTTAGGTATTATTATATTAAAGAATATTTATCTCCTACAAGTTTTCTAAATATTTATCAAGCACCCTAAAGAGAGTAAGAACTTCCTGAATTATCCTATGTCTGTCTCCCTAGTAGCTTTCACCAAAGACACTCCCTCTCTCATACAACCCCATTTAGTCATAGTGGAAATGTAATACTTAGCATCTGTCCTCAGGCCAATGTCTTTCTAAACACTACCTTTACTGATCTCTGTTCACTCAGCTGGAAGGGAATGTGGGAACAATATTACCCAGGGTCTAATTGTATAACGTGGACTTCCATGTCTTTTATACTTGCAAATCAATTTTGTTGGGTATAAAATTAATGGCTCCATTTTCTCCTGACATAATGTATTGTTTTCAAAAACCTTGATGAGGATCTAATTTTCTATCTATTGTGCTAAATGCACATATGATTTTTTCTTTTTCTGTAAAGCCCATCAATTCTACTAGACTATATATTGTCATTATATTCATTCTCATTCAGTGCTCAAAGCATTCCTTCTATTTATAGACAAAAATGATACCTTTAAATTTGTTTCAGGTCTCTGCATTGGGTTTGTCTTTTCATGCACTCCAGTTATTCATGTATTGGCTCTTCTGTACCTATCATTTTGACACTTTTTCTCAAACCTTTAAAAAATTTTTATTATCTCTTGAATAATTTTTTCTCTCAACTTCTATTATAGGGCATTGTCATTCACTGTGTTTCTTCTAGCTTGCATTACATTTTGAAGTGATTTTTCCTTTTTTTCCATATTCTTTCCACATTTCTGTCCCTTCATTTTTTATTATCTGATGTCTTTTCATATCTTGCTTCATTTTCCTAATGCCTAACGCCTTGTTTTTTGAAAAACTACACCATAAAGGACAGCAAAATAAAGATTTTTCATTTCATTGCATGCGGTTACTCTGCATTTATTCCTTTTTTTGCCCTTTATTACCTTTGTATGTCAACTGACATGAGTATTTTTTCTATTGGTTATTTTATATGATTTTTCCCCTTGAATTTGTAGGCAGTACTATGATTCAGAACAGCTTTACAAACCTCACAGAGCTGTCTCTCCTGTAGTTTCTGTAAAGTGCTCAAAGACATGGCAGCTTAATTCTGGGTATTTCCTGGTTCCATATTTCTCCCACTCTTAAATATAGCCTTTGTTCTCACTGTCTCTATTGTACCAGTCCTTTTCATTCTGCATCTGATTAACCCAATATTAAGTTCTTTTTCTAAAATGAAACAACTGCCATCATCTTGCCAAAATCTAGTCATAACCCTTAAATGTGCATATATTTTCAGGATCATTTAGTTTTAAAGGTGTTTTCAGTTATATGTCTTAAAATGCAATTCATTTTTAAAAGTATTTTATCTAATAATTAACTTTTAGCTTCTCTTTTATTTTTTAAAATTTATTTCTCTCCCTATCACCGCCTCCCCCAGTTGTCTGCTTTTTGTGTCCATTCGCTGTGTGTTCTGTGTCCACTTGTATTCTCATCAGCGGCACCTGGAATCTGTGTCTCTTTTTGTTGCGTCACCTTGCTATGTCAGCTCTCCGTGTGTGTGGCACCATTCCTGGGCAGGCTGTACCTTTTTTCACACTGGATGGCTCTCCTTTCAGGGCACAGTCCTTGCCCATGGGGCTCCCATAAGCAGCAGACACCCCTGCATGGCACGGCACTACTTGCGTGCACTAGCACTGCGTGTAGGCCAGCTCATCACACAGGCCAAGAGGCCCTGGATTTGAACCTTGGACCTCCCATATGGTAGGCAGATGCCCTAACCATTGGCCAAAATCTGCTTCCCTTTAGTTTCTTATTATTACTCTGGAAACTGAAGGTAAGTTCAAGTCAATTCAAAGAGGATTATCAATTTGTGATGTTAAATATAAACTCCAACATAACCCTACAAATAAAATATCTAAAAAATATACAGAAAAAGAAATAAGAATGGGAAAAAACTTTTACTACAAAAGATCAACTATACACAAAAGAAGGCAGGAATGGAAGAAATAAGGGGGAAAAAGTACAAGTTTTATAAGAAATGAATTTAAAATGCCTAAATAAATCCTGCTTTTCAAAGTACTTGATTCAAAATAAATAGATTATAAGGTGTACATTCAAGAGACTTAAATCTTTGGACTGTTCATGTCCCAGCTGGGCTTTGAATCTCAACAGTTCATTGGACTCACCCAGTACAACTAACTAGGAAATGATGGCACAATAATGGTGGGTTGATGGCACAACCACCATCCCAAGAAACATAAAGCATCTACAACTGTAAGCAAGATATTCTCATGCATCTTGCTCTGTGGGAGCAAAGCCCCCTCTCAATTAGAAGTGGAATGGGCATCACCATCCCAGAATCCTCAGCACTGGGAGAATGAACTTTGGACTAATGTAGACTTACTGGTATCCCACTATAGACTTATTGTGATTCTAGCAATGGAAGATTTATATCATTGATGTGAAGGCAGTGGCCATTAGAGGTTCTGAGGGAAAGGAGAACGAAAAACATGTAATATGGGGGCATTCTTGGGATTTGGGAATTGCCCTGAATGACATTGCAATGACAGATACAGGCCATTATATACCTTCTCATAACTATAAAATTGTGTGGAAGAAAATATAAATTACAATGTAAACTATAATCCATGATTAGAGGCAATGGTCCAAAATGTGTTCATCAATTGTAATGAATGTACCACACTGATGAAGGATGTTAATGTTGGAAAATTTAGGAAGTGTAGGAAATGGGGTACACAGAAATCCCCTGTTTTTTATACATCATTTATGTAATCTAAGTATCTTTTAAAAAATAAAATATAAATAGATTAAACTCACCAGTCAAAATACACACATTGGCAGAATGTATTTTAAAAATACTTCACAGAAGTGGACTTGGCTCAATGGATAGAGCATCTGCCTACCACATGGGAGGTCCATGGTTCAAACCCAGGGACTCCTTGACCCATATGCAACTGGCCCATGTGCAGTGCTGATGTGTACAAGGAGTGCCATGTTACACGGGGGTGTCCCCTGTGTAGGGGAGCCCCATGTGCAAGAAGTGCACCCTGTAAGGAGAGCCACCCAGCATGAAAGAAAGTCCAGCCTGCCCAGGAGTCGCACTGCACACACCAAGAGCTGATGCAGTAAGATGATGCAACAACAACAAGAAAACAGACACAGATTCCCAATATCACTGACAAGAATAGAAGCAGACACAGGGGAATACACAGCGAATGAACATAGAGAGCAGACAACTGGGGTAGGGGTGGGAGGGGAGAGAAATAAGTAAAAATATATATTAAAAAAATACTTCAAACACCTATGTTATTTTAAAGACATTCATTTTAGATCCAAAGAAACAAATAGTTTGAAAGTTTTGTGAAGAAAAAAAATACATATTAAGAGTAACTAGAAGAGAGCAGAGGTGGCTAAATGACTATCAAAATAAAATAGCATTGTAGTCTAAAATTACAACAAAAGAAAATGGAGGATAGTATATATTAAGAAAAGGGTCAATCCACCAGAAGGTATAGCAACAAACAACATATATGCACAGAGCCACAAAATATATGAAACACTGGCAAAACTGAAAGAAGAAATAGTTATACAATAATAGTTGGAGACTTCAAAACACCAGTTTCAAGAATCAATCAGAGCACTGGATGTGCCTTAACTGATAGAGCATCTGCCTACTATATAGGAGGTCCAGGGATCCGTAACCAGGGCCTCCAGGCCCACATTGTGAGCTGGCCCATGCACAGTGCTGCCATGGGAAAGGGGTGACATGCCACGCAGGAGTGTCCCTCATGTAGGGGTGCCCCATGCACAAGGAGTGCACCCCTCAAAGAGAGTCACCCCACGTGAAAAACATAGCCCACCCAGGAGTGCTACCACATACAAGGGAGACCTGATGCAGCGAGATGATGCAACCAAAAGAGACACAGATTCCCAGTGCCACCTGAGAGAATACAAGCAGACACAAAAGAACACACAGCTAATGGACACAGAGAACAGACAATGGAGGGGAAGGGGAGAGAAATAAATCTTTTTTTAAAAAAATGAGTCAATCATCAAGACAGTTTCAGAATGGAAACTGAGGATGTTAACAATTCTATAAACAAACTGCACCTAACATATATAGAACACCACTCAACAACAGTAGATTACACATTCTTCTAAAGTGTTCATGGATCATTTTCCAGGCTAGACCATCTATCTGTTAGGGCACAAGACAATAAAAATTAAAAGATAGAAATCACACAAAATCCTTTCCTACCCCAATGGATTTATATAAAAATCAACAAAAAGAAAACTGGAATTGTACAATTAAGTCAAAACTATATGACTCATTTTAAAATAGCCAATGGGATAATTCACCTACAAAGAAAACCAGAAAATTCTTAGAGAAAATTTTTTTTTAAAAAGTCAAAAAAATTATGGAAAGGAGCAAGGCACTACTCATTGCAAAACTTATAAGTTCTTACATTAAGGAAGAATGATAATCAATTACCTAACTTCATATCTTGAGGAAAGAAGAAAAAACTAAACCTAACATTAGTAGGAAGAAGGAAATAATAAAGATTAGAAAGAAGACAAGGGAGATAAAGCACAGAAAAACAACTGAGAAGATCAATGAAATCAAAATTTGGTTCCTTAAAAGGATTAATAAAATTGACAAACCTTTATCCAAACAAAGATAAATGAGAGAAGATGCAAATAACTATTTAAGGAATGAGAGTGGGAACATTAACACTCATCTGGCAGAAATTAAAAGGGTTATAAGAGAATACTATGAACATTCATATGTCAATAAACTAGATAATCGAGAAGACATGAACAAATTCCCAAAACATAAAAATAACCTGCTCTGACTCAAGAAGATATAAAAGATCTTAACAGACCTATAAAAGCAAAGAGACTGAATAATCAAAAACTTCCCATCAAGAAAAGGTCAAAGTCCAGATGGCTTCAGGGAGAATTGTAACAAACATTCAAACAAGAATTAACACCAATCCTTCCCAGACTCTTCCAAAAAACTGAAGAGGTAGGAATTCTTCCTAACTCATTCCATAAGGCTACTATTGTTCTGATACCCAAACCAGATAGACACATCAAAAGAAAACAAACAACTTCCATATAAATATAGAAGCAAAAACTCCCAACAAAACACTGGCAAATCAAATCAAACTACATATATTATAAGGATTATACCCCATGGCCAAGGGTGCCTTATCTCCATAATGCAGTGGTGGGCCAACCTAAGAAAATCAGTCACTATATAACACCACATTAAAACAATGGAGGGAACAATCTATGATCACTTCAATAGCACAGAGAAGGCTTCTGATGAAATCTACCATGATTTCAAAATAAAATTGCTCAGAAAAATAGGAAAGGAATAAAAGGTAACAACCACAACAAGTAAATACAAAAAACTCACAGCTAACATCGTAGTAAATGTGAGAAACAATGAAAGCTTGCAATGAAAGAAAGAAACCTGAGGTCAGGAACAAGACAAGGATGCCCACTGTTACCACTTCTATTCAAAATTAAGTTGGAAGTTCTAGCCAGGGTTATCAGGCAAAAAAAGAGAAAGGCACGCATATCAGAAATAAAAAACTATCACTATTCTCAGATGATATGATGGTTCAGACTGAAAATCCCAAAAAATCCACAAGAAATCTACTAGAGGAAATAAATTCAGAAAAGTTGCAAGGTATAAGATAAACACTGAAAAAGTCAGTTTTGTTTTTCCATACCAGGAAAGAACACTCAGAAATGGGCATTAAACATCAATTCCAGTAGCTGCAACACCTACTCTGTAGTTCACTGGTGTCACTTAGGATAACTAACAAGGAGGTGGGGATGGACAACTGTTGTAGAATTTGAGAGAGATTCAATTATTTGTGTATAAAGAGGCCAGGACTCAGGAATGATTTCAAGAAGGAAATATGGGTTATTGATGGCTGGCCAGACTCGGGAGCTTTCTGTTTCAATCCCGAGCCCTGAACAAGACTTTTGAGTTTCTTTTATACAGAGAGGAAAGGTTAAATGGTCCCTTTGTTTCAGTTCTCAATAGGCTTGAATTAGCATATATATCTTTTACATCTTAGGTAAGCTTTTAGCATGGACTTCATACATTCTAGATAAACTTTTAGCATATTTTGTTTGCATTTCCCCTGAATACTTAATGTTTATAGACCTTGCATTTTTAAACTGTTTCCTGGGACTGGAGGCTGTTGCCATTGTCCCTAAGGGCAGAACTGCAGCCTCTTACCATTCCACACCCACAGCCTTCAGCTTAGGTTATCTCTGAAGAGACAAAGAGCCTTCCACCCATAGCCCACATCAGTTAGGGCATCCGTCTACCACATGGGAGGTCCGTGGTTCAAACCCCAGGCCTCCTTGACCCATGTGGAACTGGCCCATGCACAGTGCTGATGTGCACAAGGAGTGCCATGCCATGCAGGGGTGTCCCCCACATAGGGGAGCCCCATGCGCAAGGAGTGCACCCATAAGGAGAGCTGCACAGTGCGAAAGAAAGTGCAGCCTGCCCAGGAATGGCACCGCCCACACTTCCGTGCTGCCACTGACAACAGAAGCCGACAAAGAAACAAGACACAGCAAATAGACACAGAGAACAGACAACCCGGGGAGGGGGAGAATTAAATAAATAAAATAAATCTTTAAAAAAAAAAAGAGAGCATATCTATAATCTTTTTTCTTTAGCCTAATTTCACCAATGTGAAATTACAATTTCCATTACTCTAAAGATTTTGTACATATAATGTTAATTTAGTTTATAAATTAACTATGGGAGATTACACTCAAGTTATATAAAATTGAAACCATGATAGTTTATGCAAGGAATGTTCTCTTTTTTCCTTACAGGAAGCTAAACACTTCTTTGTTTAATTTAAAAGCATACTGACTACCAGGTTTTAAAACACATTACACAATTACTTAATTTGTTTAATCATAATCCAGGAAAGATCTCTCCATAGTTTTTATGGGCTTTTCTTTACTTACTGAAATTTGTCAATAGAGCCACTAATTACCTTTATTTTGTTGGAAAGAAATCTTCTTCTGGAAGAAAATAAGGCTCACCTGATTGTGGAGAAGAATTTATTCTCAATCTTGCAAGAAGGGGCACAGAACCAGATATGGCTGGCACCTAGCATGCACTCTTCCTCTGTTTCTCAATAGATTGGATACTTCAGAAGTTACAGCTTATCTGAGCATATCTAACTTTCCGTGCAAAAGTTTGTGATTTAACTGCTTCCTCTATCACATACCAACCATTTTAGTTTTTACCTGCTCCCCTTTGTCAAATAAGGAATGGAATTTAGTGCTGAATTGGCACTGACCTAGCTCCTTCTTGGGCATCCTTCCACTGTTCATAGGACTGGCCTAACCTGGTCTCCTCCGCTGCTGTCCAACCTGGGAGTGGGAGACTGAGGCAGTAGGCTGCCAGGTTACATTAATCAATATTTTCTTTCTTTATGTGAAAACTAAACTAATCTTTGTTTTTTACATTTTATGGCTGACAAAAGGTTTAAACTGGGATATTACAGGGCAAACTGATTCTTAATTCCCTAGCCTAGTAGAAAGGTTTAATCTGCCACACCTAGTCTTGCTTTCAAAGCTTTTGCAAAGAGGGGCCCCTTTCCCAATAGTTTTTATAATCAGATTTTTATATGACCTTTTCATCCTGCTTAGTTTAATTTGGGCCTCAAGAATATTTATTCACATATATAACTGCATATTTAATTTTTAACAATTTGAATAGAGCTCCTTTAAGAATTTTCATTTGTTAATTTGATATTATTATCCTGATGTATGAAGACATACACTGAGCAAATGGGCAGACACAAATAGTTAGACACAGAAACACAACTCATTGATGTTACTTATAATTTGCATTATTTTATATACTGTTTAGCTTAATTTGGGTTTCAGAAACATATATTACTTTATAACTGCATATTTAACCTCAACATTTGAGCAAATAGGCAGACATGAATAGTTTGACACAAAAACATAACTTTAGTTAAACTTCTAATTTTTACAAAACAAGTGTGACTGCAAAACATTTCAAAGACTCCTGAAACTTTTCTTAATTTGCACTATGACTGTGCAGTTTTACACTATGATCATGCAGTTTTACATAAGAATTTTCTTTCTTAATTAATGGACTAACCAAAATGTTCTCAATGCTTTAGCACCATTTTTTGTTTCAGAACTTTATATTTTACTTTGAATTTAGCAGAATTTTGGATAAGCAACAAGATTAATTTTATGTATATTTAGTGAGGCTATTTGAAGCCTCAGGGAGACAGACTGTTTTCTCTCAAGAATTGCCACTCTTAGGAACACTGACTGTCAAGGCAGGAGACTTCTCCCCCCACCCTTTTTTATTTTACCCAGTTTTTGGAGATAATAAAACTCCAGTGGTCATTTAACCTTATTCCATCAGGCAGCAATTTATTCATGAGAGAAAGGGTTACTAATACCAGGATGGGAGACAGGGATGTCCCAGCTCTTCTCTGGACTGTAGGGGCAGAAGCTATTATGAAATAAGCATAGGCAAAGGCAAGGGGTGAGGTTAGGCTTGAAGTAACCATAAACAAAGGAAAGGTTAGTTTAGAATTTACACTTAAATAATAGTTTCAGGCTAAATTCACCCAGCTATAATTTCAGTTATTATCTTTCTGCTGTTTTATAATATAAATGCATTTATAAATGATTTTAACTCAGTTACAGTTTTTATTAATTTTTTAAGGTGAATTGGATACTATTAATTAAGCTACAAGAATTTTATTAATAACAATTCTTTGAAGTCTTGCCTTTTCTTAGTAATGGAACAAATTCTCATCTGCAAGTTATGCATTTAATTCACCAGCAAGAGAGTATTGGCATTTAAAGATTCATTTTAAACTACCTTTTTACTGTAAATTCTTAGGCACCAGCAACTGACAAAAGCCAAACATATATTTTAAAGTGGCAATTCATTCCTTTTTTTTTTTTCTTCCTCTGTAGTTTCACAACCCTGAAGTTCCCAGCCAGACCCTAGAAAAGGCTATCAAGTGATTAGTGGTCCATTGTTTCAAGCCATAGCCTCTTTTCTTCAGACAGTTTTACAGTTCTAAAACATTCCAAAGTATTTCTACAGTCTTACAGAGAGAGAGATTTTGGCCTTGACACCCTAAGGCGGGAATTTTACTCCATTTATTTTGATTCTGCTTTTCACCCCCTTCACTCCCCCCTCCCCCTTCCAGGCAGCTGGGTGCACAAAAATCAAATAGGAATAAGGCTTATGAATAGAAGGTGTGGACTCACTGGTAAGGGGCAAGCTGCTCCGCCCCTTTCCAGCTTTCTGCCAAAATGGGCAGACAGAACCTACTCAAATTCGGCAACTCTCCCGGGGACCCAGCCACCCTGACTGGGGCAGCCCCAACAAACTTGGGTGTGTGGCATGGACACATATGGCCTCTAAGCCCCGGCAAAGGGGCACACCAGAGACAAGACAGCAGAGCATGCACAAACATCTAGACTCTGCAAACATCCAGACTCCTCAGTTTTGCCCCATAATCATTTCACCCCCTTGCCAATGGCAAGGGAGGGCTCTAGCTCAGTTAAATTTCACTACTTTACATAACCTCACAACTCCAACACTAGCATTGAGCTGACACAGACAGAAGCACAAAAGTCACTAATCTAACCCACAAGTTCTATATATATATATTTTTCAGAATGGCTGCCCCTACAGCCATCACAAACCTTAGAACACTTAACAAGTGAATTCATTCACAATTCAGCACCATAACAAAAGATTCCAGCTAGACTTTTTCCACTGTTTAACTTTATACCCAGACCAAGCTCCACTAGAAAAGCTGATCCATTTTCCTGTAACAAGTTTTGTTTTTTTTAAATCCAGACCAATTTCCAGGACATTAGGACTCGAACCTAGAAACAGCCCTTCCTATTATAATCAAGCCTCCACTCCTTCAGTGGGTGTGAGACCAGTACCAGATTCTAACATGCAGTTAGACAACCCCAAAACACCAGGGCTTTTTCCCAGTTTTTCTCCTTTTTCCAGACCTAGAGAGAACAGCTTCCCCCCAATTTTCTGGGGCTACTAGGGTTCTCTCAGGAGGTGATCAGCCTCCCCTTCCTAGCAATTAAAGCTAGAGCTTTCTAGACTGTGCTCACCCGGGGAGTTCTTACCTTCCTCCATGTTTGGAGTTCTTTTTTGTTCCCAGAATCTTTCTCTTGGGACCTTCCACTGCCCTTGATTTTTGTTCAGAAGATTCTGGTGGAGCCCACATCTTTTCTGGATTAAATTTAATCCAGGGCACCCAGATTTGGGGTTCACCCAAGTCCTCCTGGCTTCCTTGGGGATTTGGGAGGGGCAGCAAAATGCTACCATCTCTGGCCTTTGTTTGCAATCCCTTCATGGTTGCCAAAAATGTAGAATTTGAGAGAGGTTCAATTATTCACGTGTAGAGAGGCCAGGACTCAGGAATGATTTCAAGAAGGAAATATGGGTTATTGATGGCAGGCCAGACTTGGGAGCTTTCTGTTTCAATCCTGAGCCCTGAACAAGACTTTTGAGTTTCTTTTATACAGAGAGGAAAGGTTAAATGGTCCCTTTGTTTCAGTTCTCAATAGGCTTGAATTAGCATATATATCTTTTACATCTTAGGTAAGCTTTTAGCATGGACTTCATACATTCTAGATAAACTTTTAGCATATTTTGTTTGCATTTCCCCTGAATACTTAAAGTTTATAGACCTTGCATTGTTAAACTGTTTCCTGGGACTGGAGTTTTTGCCAAGGTCACCAAGGGCAGGACTGCAGCCTCTTACCATCTCACACCCACAAGTCACAGCTTAGGTCATCTCTGAAGAGACAAAGAACCTCCCACCCACAATCCACATCATAACCACCATAGCAAGAACTGAGAGAGTCTACAACTGCAAGCAAGAGAGTCCCATCCATCAGCCATATGGGATTGAAGCCTCCTCTCAATTAGAGGTGGAGTAGGTATCCCCATCCCAGAATCCTCAGGATTGGGGAATAAAATATGGATGAGAGTGGACTTACTAATATTCTACTATGAACTTACTGGTATTCCAGCAATGGAAGAAATTACATCATTGATGTGGACACAGTGGCTGCTGGAGTTGCTGAAGGCAGAGAAAGTGAAAAAGAGGTGTAAGATGGGGGCATTTTTGGAACATGGAATTGTCTTTACTGACACTGCAAAAACAGATACAGGCCACTATATATCCTAAAGATTTGAATGAGAGTGAGTAGGAAGAATGTAAACTATAATCCATGCTTTGTGACAATACTCCAAATGTGTTCATCAATTGCAATGAATGTACCACATTAATGAAAGAAGTTGTTAATGTGGGGAAGGGTGGGAGGTGTGTGGAATGGGGTATTTGGAAATCACTTATATTTTTTGTGTAACATTTTCTGTAACCTAAGTACATTTGAAAAAATGAAAAATATCTTTTAAAACATTCCATTCACTATAGCCTCTAAAAGAATAAAATACCTGATAATGAATTTAAATAGAGATGAATGACCTATATACGAAAACGCATAGCACTTAATTAAATTTGACCTAAATTATGACCTAATTAATTTTAATTAATTAATTAAAGATGATCTAAATAAATGGCAAGATACCATGTCCTTGTTTCAGATTTAATATTGTTACAATATCAGTATTATCTGAAGTGATCTACAGATTAAATGCAATACCCACACTGGGGGGAAGGCAGTACATTTACATGCTGAGTTTGGCTTCGAGACTGGCCACATTTGAGCAACATGGAGGCTCTCAGGAGGTAACTCTTAGTCACCCTGCAGTGCTAGGCCCTGTTCTTATTTCAGGTACACAGGCTCACAAGCATAGTCATTAGTATCAAGGGCTCATTGTTGAACATTCCTTCTTTTTTGCTCTTTGCCTTTGCACTTGGGGGATTGTTGCTATTCCTTTAGGGACTGTGATAGAGCTCCCCTGGCTAGGAACTCAGCACTCCCTCAGGTGTTTTTAATTGCAACCACTATGAAAATATCCAAACATTTTTATGTACCCTGGATATATGCCCTGGAGAACTCCCTGCCAACCATGGGTCCCCTGTCAATACCTTCCCACACCAGTATTCCTCCCCTGCCATTGTTAACCTTTCTGTGATCTAAAACTTCTTAAAAAATGAAGCCCTAATATTGCCAGCTTCCATTAACAATAAAATGGAATATAGCGATGAGTTTAAAGGTTAGATATAGAATACATATTAATTTAGAAAAATTGAGGTAAAAATACATTGGGGTATAAAAAATCTAAAAATGCAAAAGCTTTATTTTTGATGTTTTGCCTTCCATCACTTCAATAAGTCTTGCCCTGTATGCAAACTGGCAAGGCAACTTCTTCCACGGAGGGATTACTACCAAGGACCAGCTGATGATGTAACTAGAAAATGACCTTGAATAAAAGGTCAACTCGGAACAGCAGAATATCTCAGTCTACATATAATATCAGGAGTTAAAAATGCTTTTTAACCTGAATAAAGGGAGGAAATGGAAAGGACAAATGAGTTTATATGGCTATGAGTCTCCAAAAAGAGCAGGGAGATCATCAGAGTGGTCACCCTTATGCACACCTGAGCAGAGCCCCAGAGACAGATAAAGTAGATACAACCCCAGATATTGGTTCTTCTGAGGGCTACAGGGACCAACAGGTTCTAGGGTCATGGCAGACAGAGTTCAGTGCCATGTCGGTTGGCCCTACTTTGGAGTTTGTGTTTGTGTGATGGAGCTGGACTCAGATCTGACCTTTGTCCACAAGCCTCTCCTGTTACTTTTACCAGATCTGTAGTTGGTGCTGGGGTTTAGTGTATACCCAGGGGACCTGAATCTCTGGACTGACCATGTGATAGCCAGGCCCTGAGCCTCAACAGACTTCCAACTCCTACACTCTAGTTTATTGGACTTACCCAACTCAGCTAACATGGAGGTGAAGAAGGTCCATCACCACATCAGGGAGCCAAGAGTGCCTACAACTGAGAGCATAATTGCACCCAGCATCCATGTGGAATCTATGCCACCTCTTGATATAGATGTGGAGTGGACATAACAATTCTAAGGTCCACATGATGGAGGAATAGAGTATGGATTAGAGTGAACTTACTGATATTCTATTCATGAACTACTGTGATTAGTAATTGAAGAAAATGTGGCATTGGTGTGGAGAAAGTGGCCATGGTGGCTGCTGGGGACAGGGAGTGGGAGGAAGAGATGTGATATGGGGGCATTTTCAGGGGTTGGAGTTGTCCAGGGTGGTGCTGCAGGGACAGTTACCAGACATTGTATATTCTCCCATGGTCCACTGGGTGGATTGTGGGAGAGTGTGGGCTATGATGTGGACCATTGACCATGAGGTGCAGCAGTGCTCAGAGATGTATTCACCAAGTGCAATGAATGTCTCATGATGATGGAGGAGGTTGCTGTTATGGGGGGAGAAGTGGGGTGAGGGGGTGGAGGGTATATGGGGACCTCATTTTTTTTTTACTGTAACATTAAAAAAATAAAGACAAAAAAATGAAGAAAAAATAAATGCAATACCTACAAAATCTCTGCAACCTTTTATTTTGGAATGGAAAAAGGAGATCCTCAAATTCATATGGAATAGCAAGGAACTAACTAGCCAAAAAATCTTTCAGAAGTCTCTAACTATATAATAAGCACACACAACCAAGATATCATCCCAAATTATACAACATAACATAAAAAGAACTAGAAAAATCTCATCTGTTCTCCAGGGGAAAAAACAATCAGCCAATACAGTCCCAAATGAACCACAGAAGGAATTATGTGACAAAGCAGTCTCTGCTCCATGAGAAAGGTAAATCCTCTTGGAATGAAAGAAAAGATAGTTCTCAACAAAGAAACATAAACAGCAACAAAAATGTAAAAGGAAACTTTAGACCTATATATAAAATATCTAAAATTCAAGGACAACTAGCAAGAGGGCGGCAGATTAAGGAGTTCTAGAGTCAGCTCCTGCTACAGGGCACTTAGTAATCACACAGCACTATCTTAAGCACCTGTTTGGGTGCTCCAGGAAGCCATAAGAGCATCCTGTAACATTCTTGAAAGAATGGAAGGAAGGAAACTGCCCATCTGCAAAGAAGATTCAGAAGTAGAGCACCCCATGCCCTGGAGGCTGGTGCCCTTCCTCCACTGGAGGCACAAGCCACCTCGGGAGCTATTCTGCAGCTGGAATAGGAAGCTCCACTTCCCAAAAATGGGGAAGGAAAAGGTAGTTGGGTACCAACTTCAGCTACTGATGAGTAAATTCAGAGGGCTACAGTGTATAATACTAAGAACAGCTAAAGTTTGAACCTGACCAATTCAGAAAGAGGCTGGGAGTCGCCATCTTAACTCCATGTCAGGCACAAGGGGAAGAAGGACAGAATAAAAACCCCAGTGCTGGTAGGGACCAGCACCTTTCCATCCAGATCAGACTGCAGCTCTAGCATAGGACCCAGCCTCACCTCCAGCAGGGAGGAAGCTGGGGGACCTGCATTAGCCTCTTTGGGAAATTGCCAGCCAAGTTGAGATGCCACTGAATATCCTACTATGGCAGCACAAGCTGCCCCAAAAGCTATCCTCTGGTTAGAAATGGAAGCTCCATTTTCCCAAAAAATGGGGAGGAAGAGAGTTGGCCACTGATTTCAGCTACTGATTAGTAAGCTCAGCTTGCTAGAGTCTAGCCCTAAGAACAGCTAAAGTATGAACCTGTCCAAGTTGGAAAGAGGCTGGTGGCCACCATTTTAACACCACCCCCAGAATGAGAGGAAGCCAGGCTGACTGAAAATCATGGTGAACATAGGGACCTGTTTCTTTCACCCAGATCAGCCTGCAGTCTTATCCTAGGCTTCAGCCCCACCCTTGGCAGGGAGGAACCTGGTGGGCCCTGCACCAGCTATCCAGGTAACTGCAGGAACCTTTAGCTGACATGGACTGAATAATCAGAAGTCTACCAGGACAACTGTGGTCATCTTGTACCTGCAATGTATAGATTGCTGCCCATGCCTGCAGCGCCATCCCTGCCCCAGGCAGGGGTGAAAGGGGCGTGAAACTTCAACAGTCTCTCTGGGCAGCCAGAGAGTCTAGGTCTGCATGACTTGAATTATTCCACACACCTGTGACTCTGTCCATACTCCTGGCAAAGGAGAAAGTTGAGAGAAGCTTCATAGGTCCCTGGGTAATGAGGGCAGCTTAAGCCTCCACAGCTTAGAGCACCAACTACATCCTTGGCTCCTACTGCACCACCAGCAAAGGAGAAAGGGCAGGAAGCCATAAGCTAAAGAGAAAAACTACACCCAAAATAAATACTCTACTACTTCACATGCCAAGACACCAACAAAAAATTATAATCCACACCAAGGAACAGGAAGATATGGTCCAGTTAAAGGAACAAGATAATGTTCCAAATAACAGAAAGGAGTTGAGACAACTAATCATAGAAGTTCAAAAAAATCTCCTTAATAAATTCAATGAGATGCTTAAAGAGATTAAGGATATTAAGAAGGCATTGGAGGAGCACAAAGAAGAATTTGAAAGCATACATAGCAAATTAGCAGATCTCAGAATTAAAGGTGCAATCAATGAAATTTAAAAATATTGGAATCATATAAAGCAGATTTGAGGAGGCAGAAGAAAGGATTGGTAAGCAGGAAGAAATGGACTCTGAAAGAGAACATACAAAATAACAGATGAGGAATGGATAATTGAACAAGGAATCAGAGAACAAAATGATAGCAAAAGATGTGCAAACATACATGTCACGGTGACCCAGAGGAGAAAAGAAGGGAAAAGGGGCAGAAGGAATATTTGAAGAAATAATGGTAGAAAATTTCCCAACCCTATTGAAGGACATAGATATCCATGTCCAAGAAGCACAATGTACTCCCATCCAAAAAATCTGAATCAACCAACTCTGAGACACATACTAACCAGAATATCTGATGCCAAAGACAAAGAGAATTCTGTGACCAACAAGAGAAAAGCAATGCATAATATAAGGGATACCCAATAAGATTAAGTGCTGATTTCTCTTCAGAAACCAGGGAGGCAATAAAACAGTGGCCTGATATATTTAAGATACAAGAGAAAAACTTCCAGGCAAGGATCTTATATCCAGCAAGACCATCTTTCAAAACTGAGGGTGAGATTAGAATATTCACAGATAAACAGAAACGAGAGAATTTCTAATGAAGAGACAAGATTTTCAAGAAATACTAAAGGGTATGCTAGACCCTGACAAGAAAAGACAGGAGAGAGAGGCCTGGAAGAGAGTCTAGAAATGAAGATTATATCAATAAAAGTAACTAAAAGAGGAAAAGAATGGTGAAAATGAAATATGGCAAATAAAACTCAAAAAATCAAGAAAAAACTTAACCAATATATTAGGCACTTGTATTCATAAAACTGCAACTCAATGTTAAAAAAAAATAAAAAAAGTTCTAAATAACCAAAAGACTATTCCTTGCTCATGCATTGGAAGACTAAATATCATTAAGGTGTCAATTCTACTTAAATTGACATACAGATTTAATGCAAGCCTGATGAAAATTCCACCAGAATTTTTAAAAATTGAAAACACAATTATCAAATTTATTTGGAAGTGTAAGGGATCCTGAATAGCCAGAAACATCTTAGAAAGGAAAAGTGAACTCTGACCTCCAGACTTTAAATATTTCCTAGCTATAGTGGTTTTAAAAAAGCATGGTACTGCTGTAAAGAGAGACACATAAACCAATGGAATCAATTTGACAGTTAAGAAACAGACCCTCATATGTATGGTCAAGCCATTTTTGACTACCTTGTCAATCCCAAACAGCTTGGGCAGAATAGTCCATTCAACAAACGCTGCTGAAAGAACTGGATATCCATAGCCCAAAGAAGGAAAGAGGACCCCTACCTCACACCTTATCCAAAAATTAACTCAAAATGGGCCAAAAACCTGAAAATAAAAGCAAGAACCATAAAACTTCTAGAAGAAATGGTAGGAAAGTATCTTCAAGACTTGGTGGTAAGTGGTGGATTCTTAAAGGAGATAAGAGGAGGATTGAGATGGATTGTTAATATACATAGAAGTTTTAATTAGCTTTGCTGTGAAAGTGTGGAAATGTATAGAGTGCATGGTAACACATAGGGTGTAAAAGCTAGTTTATAAATGGAGATGTGGCTGAAAATAGTAGTCTGGATATGAAATGCCAATTGACAGAATGCTAAAGAATAATCTAGGAACTGAATAGTATGGTAAACCAAGAAGTAGATGAGAATTGTGTTTGATGGTACAGATGTAAGAGTGTCCTTTCTTAGCTAAAGCAAATGTACATCACTACTGTAAGGTGGTGGGAATGTGGAGAAGCATGGGGAAAATACAACTGAAGTGACCTATGGACGCTGGTTAGCAGTAATATATTATTGAATCTATGCCAAAGATGTACTGTATTGATAATGGGGCAGTATGGAAAATGTGTGCCAAATGTATACTATGGTCATGGTAACAATCAGATGATATTATCTTGTAACAAATGCTCAGATAGAGGGGTGTTGTTTGGGAATTCTGTACATGTGCATGATTGTGTTATAAGTTTACAACTTTTGCCATAAAAATATACTTCAAAAATAATAATAGGGTAGGTTGAGGGAAAAATACACCAAATGTAAGATAAGGACAATAAGATTTTGACAATAATCTTTCATAGTTTGTAAGAAACATCTCACAAAAATGCAAGGTGTTGGTGGAGGGGTGATGTACGGGACCCCTGAATGATGTTACACGTTTGCTTTCTAACTTCACAATTGTTACCATACTTATTATTTATGATCATATATAAATGATATAAAGATAATAATAGGGTGGTTTGTGGGAAAATACTTTGGTTAGTAGTTAATATTGTGACAATGCTCTTTAATTAGTTAAAAATGTTTAATAATTCAAGGCATTGGTGATAGGGTGAGGTATGAGAGTCCTGTATGATGTTATATATGTTTGTTTTGTAAATTCAAAACTATTATTATACACTTAATGTCTATGTATGCTTATGTATGAGTGGCATACTTTAATAAATTTAAAAAAAAAAATTTTAAAAAGCATGGGACACAAGAGTCCATCACTCTACTTTCTGGGGAACAGGGCTGGAAGGAGACTATCTGGGGAGTCAGGCAAGCTAAAATTAGATTTCAGTTATAAAACAAAGTCTAAAAATTAGGTATGTTTTTTAATCATCATTTTACAGATGAGGGATAGGTACAAAGATCTCAAAGTATTTTTCCTGAAGTGCCCACCAAGTACATGTCAGAATCCAAGTACTGGGAAGTCTGACTTAAGGTAAACCACTGTGGAAATTACTTCACAAGAGTCACAATTCCATCCAACTTGGGCTGCCCTCAAAGCCCATGGTGAGCCTCAACTATACCCAAGGGCTGCAAAAATGATGGTCTGAAACCACCTACCCAGCCAGGAGGGTCATCATAGAGATGGTGGAAAGAGCCACCGTCTCCACTCTTTACACTCTATTAAATAAAGTGAGTGCATGGTGACTGTTTAGGTGACCCTGTGCTAGGCAAAGGGCAGGGAGAGATGAATGTAAACCTTATGGGAGTGATTTACAATCCAGTGAGCAAGAGATAAAGAATCAGCAAATACAACTTGAAGAAGAGGGGTCAGTGATAGGATAACAGAGCAGGTAAGAAAGATGCTGGGAGTGGATGAAGTTCAACCTGCTGCCCACATAGGATGTCCCAGGTTTGGTTCCTGGTGCCTCCTAAAAACAAACAAGCAAACAAATGAATAAACCAACTCAAGGTAGCCTATATGGCCCAGCGGTTCAGTGCCAGCTTCCCACATACAAGGTCCCAGGTTCAATGCCCAGTCCTGGTACCTCAAAAAAAAAAAAGTTACCTAAGTCAGAGAAGACAAGACTGGAGCTGGGGATCAAAGGAGGAGGAGGAAGCAGCCAAGTGGTGAGGGCTATTTCCTTGATGTGGAAATAGCCAGTGACAAGTAGAGAAGGAAGACAGCTTGATCACTGCATTACCTCCAAGGGAGGTGGGCATGGAAATAAACCCATTAAAAATGTGCAAAGTATTTAAATAGACATTTCTATAAAGAAGATATACAAATGGTAAATAAGCATATGAAAAGCTGCTCAAGTCCACTAGCCATTAGGGAAAGGCACATCAAAGCATGATGAGCTATCCTTCACATCCATTCAAAAGGTTATTATTTTTAAAATTGGAAAATAGCAAGTGCTGGTAAGGATGCATAGAAATAGGAAACCTTGTGCACTGTTGGTAGGAATGTAAAATAGTGCATTGGCTGTGGAAAACAGCTTGGCAGTAACTCAAAAAGTTAAACTAAAATTACCAAATGAACTGGCAATCCCAATTCTGGATATATATCCAAAAGAATTGAAAGCAAGGATTCAGACAGGTATTTGTATGTCAATGTTCAGAGCACAATAAAGAAAAGGGATAAGTCAAATAACTACCAGCAGATGAATGGATAAACAAAATGTGGTGAATACATATGATGGAATATTATTCAGCTCTAAGAACGAATGAAGTCCTTATGCATGCATCAACATGGATAAACCATCAGGACATTACATTTGGTAAAATAAGACAGACACAAAAGGACAAATATTGTATGATCTCATTGATATGAACTAAGTTAAGAAGCAAAATCACAGATTTAGAATCTAGAATCTAAGTTACCAAGGGATAGCATGGGGTAGAGAATGGAAAGCTGATACTTAAATTGTGCAGAATTTCTATTTAGGTTGATTGTAAATGTTTGGGAAGGATAGTGGTGATGGCAGGATCTTATTGTGAATTATATGTCTGTGAATGTGGTTGAGAGACTTTGTTTAAGGTCATGTACATTACTAGAGGGAAAGCTAGAAGCCTAAAGATGGGATTGTTTAACTAAGTGAACCTGTTATGAATGATGGACTGAGGTTAACAAATATAAGATTGCTCCTTCATGAATTACAACAAATGGATGACACTATTACACATCATTAATAATAGTAAGGTAGATGGATAAAACACACCTAATGTAAACTAAGGATTATAGTTATTAGTAATATCTTATATTCTTTCATCAATCCTCACAAAGCTGACACACTAATGCAGAGTCAACAGTAGAAGGATATATGGGAACATTGTATTTTTTACATGAATTTTCTGTAAACATATAACTTCCATCATTTAAAAAATTGTAGTAATTTTTTTTATTTTTTTAAATATTTATTTATTATTATTATTTTTTAATTACATTAAAAAAATATATGAGGTCCCATTCAACCCCACCGCCCCCGCCCCCCCACTCCCCCCACAGCAACACTCTCTCCCATCATCGTGATACATCCATTGCACCTGGTAAGTTCATCTCTGAGCATCACTGCACCCCATAGTCAATGGTCCACATCATAGCCCAGACTCTCTCACGTTCCATCCAGTGGGCCCTGGGGGGATCTACAGTGTCCCGTAATTGTCCGTGAAGCACTATCCAGGACAACTCCACGACCCGAAAACGCCTCCACATCTCATCTCTTCCTCCCGTTCCCCACACCCAGCAGCCCCCATGGCTACCGTTCCCACACCCATTTCACATTTTCTCTGTGGACATTGGATTGGTTGTGTCCATTGTACACCTATGTCAAGTGAGGGCTTAGATTCCACATGGGTACTGGATGCACTCTTCCCGCTTCTAGTTGTAGACACTCTAGGCTCCATGTTGTGGTGGTTGACCTTCTTCAACTCCATGTTAGCTGAGTGGAGTAAGTCCAATAAGTCAAAGTGTAGGAGCTGAAGTCTGTTGAGGCTCTGGGCCTGGGTGTCATATTATCAGTCCAGAGATTCAAATCCCCTACATATATCTTAAACTCAGCACCAACTACAATTCCAATAAAGTAGCATGCAAGTCTTGTGAAAAGAGATCCCCTCTGAGTCCATTTCCATCATGCAGAAACACCAGCTCCAAAGCAGGGCCATCTGTCATGGCAGTGAACCCCTTCTGCCATGACCATAGAACCCATGGGTCTCTTTATCCCTCAAAAGAACCAATACCTGGGGTTGTATCTACCTTATCTGTCTCTTAGACTCTGTTCAGTTGTACATAGGGGTATTCCTTCTGACAACCTCCAGACTCTTTTTTAGAGACTCACAGCCTTATAATCTCATTTCTCCTTTCCATTTCCCCCTTACATTAGGTCAAACCGCTTCCCGAAGTCATGTTATTATATGTAGACAGGTATATTCTGCTGTTCCGCATTGAATCTTTAATTCAAGGTCATTTTCTAGTTGCTTCTTCGGCTGGTATGTGGTAGTGATCCCTCGATGCCAGGGAGGCTCATCCCCGGGTGTCGTGTCCCACGCTGGGGGGAATGCATCACATCTACACGCTGAGTTTGGCTGTGAGAGTGGCCACATTTGAGTAACATGAAGGCTGTCAGGAGGAAACCCCCAGGCACAATGCTACTCTAGGCCTTGTTCTTATTGCAGGTGCATAGGCTCAAAAGTGTAGCCATTAGTATCAAGAGCCCACTGTTGGGCCCTCCTTCCTTCCTGGTTCTTGCCGTTGCACCTGGAGGATTGCCGCTGCTCTCCCAGGGCCCACAACAGTGACCCCCCGGCCAGGAGCCCAGTACCCCCCCAGCTGTTGTTTTTAATTGTTTCCACTATGAGTATATATAGACATTAAAAATTGTAGTAATTTAAGAAAGCATTATGCTAAGTGAAAGAAACTAGATGCAAAGTACCACATATTCTATGATTTCATTAATATAAACTGTATAAATTTATAGAGATGAAATTTATAGTAGTTATGTAGGGCTGGGGAATGATAGAGGGATTGAGAGGTGCCTTCTAAGGAGTATATTATGGCTTTCCTTCTAGGAGAGATGAAAATATCCTAAACTTGATTGTGGTGAGGAATGCACAAATCTGTAATTATACTAAAGTACACCTTGGATAGATTATATGGTATGTAACTATATCTCAATAAAACTGCTTTTAAAACTTGGGTCACACATTGTGGAGGTTCTTGTAGTCCAGTATAATACTCTTGCATTTTACCATAAGCTGGGAAGGCACGCGGCTTTCAGTGAAGAAAAACAAGGACCAAGGCTTGCCTTAGGTTTTAACAGGATCACTCGGACTGCTAGGTAAAAAGGGACCACAGCAGCAAATAGGTCTAAAGGCAGACCAGTTAGGGAGCTACCACAGTAGTCCAGGCAAGTGATATGGTGGGTTAGACAGAGCAGCAGCAGTTAGGGAAACCAGGTGGTCAGGTTTTACACATATTTGAAGTAGCTGTTGCTGGATTACTGTGGGGTAAGAAAGTGACACAATCCCAACTCCAAAAGACAGAGGAATGAACAAATAGGAGGAATGCAACTATGGATTAAGTAGACTATTATCCTAATAATGGAAGAACTTGTAACAGTGATACAAAGACAGTGGACACAAGAGGTTCTGAGGGGAGGGAGAGGGAAGAATAGGTGTAACAGGGGGCATTTTTCAAACACTGGAATAATTTTGCATACTGCAATAACAGATACAAGTCATTATACATTTTCTCAAAACTTATAAAAATGTGCTGTGCAAAGTGTGAAACATCATGCAAACTATAGACCATGCTTAACAGCAATGCTTCAATATGTGCTCATCCCATGAAACAAATGGACCACACTAATGAAGGATGATGTTCACGGGGAAAAGTGTGTTAGGGGGAAGGAGTAGGGTATATGGGAACCCTCTATATTTTTGATGGAACATCTATGGCAACTAAAGCTCCTTTAAAAATAATTAAAATAAAATGTTTTTTTAAATTGTGACATTGAAGCAGAATTATCAATGGAGTTGTGATGTTAGGCAAGAGAAAGACTGGGGTATCATCAAAACTAGTTGATATGTGAAAACATGGAAACAGATTCTGAAGAGAGAGTGCATTGAATGAGATCCATAAAAAATAAAAATGATACATGGTTCTTCACCAAATTTTAAAACTACAGATCTGAAAAAAAGAAACTATAAAGGCAAACTACAGACAGGGAATAATATTTGTAAACTTAACTATGACTAAGAAAGAACACATACCTAGACAATCTGAAACTGATATATAGAACAGCTATCTACAATATTGGGAGTGGATGTGGCTCAAGCAGTTGAGCGCCTGCTTCCCACAAGAGGTTCTGGGTTCAGATCCAAGTACTTACTAAAATAAAAACAAAAAACAAGCAAACAAAAAAATTTCAGGGGAGCCCATGTGGCTTGGTGGTAGAAGACTGGCTTCCCACTAATGAGGTCCTAGGTTCAACCCCTGGGCCTAATACCAAAAAAAACCCCAGATATCTAGAATAAATCAAAAGAATTTCCAAAATTCTCAAAATTCAACCATGAAAAAATCCTGGGAAGCGGCTGTGGCTCAATCAGTTGGGCTCCCATCTACCATATGGGAGGCCCTGGGTTCTGGGATGTAAACCCAGGGCCTCCTTGTGAAGACAGGCTTGCCCACAGGCTGTGGATCACAGCCTGTCCCACAGGCACTGTGGAGAGCTGACTTGGCCAGGTCACACAACAAAGGAGGGAGACAAGCAAAAAAAAAATGACAGAAGAGTGTGCAGAGAATGGACACAGCAAGAAAGCTGCAAGGGGGGAAGGGAAATAAAAAAATTAAAAAAAAAACAATCCTATTAGAAAACGGGCACTATATATGAGCAAACATTTCACAGTACTAGATGAATGGATGGGAAATAAGTACAGGAAGAGATGCTGGATATAATTAGCCATTAGGGAAATGCAAACTACACCATTATGATATGTAACTACACACTATTAAAACAACTAAAACATAAGGTGACAATACCAAATGCTGGTCAGAATGCAGAAAAACTGAATCTCTCATACATTGCATGAGGGAATGTAAAATGGTACAGTCACTCTGAAAATTAGCAGTTTCTTATACTCTTGTAGAATTTGAGAGAAGTTCAATTACTTGAGTATAGAAAGGACAGGACTCAGGAATGATTTTGAAAAGGAAAAATGTTTATTGAGAGCCGGCTGGACTCGGGAACTTTCTGTTTGAATCCCGAGCCCCGAACAAGATTTTTTAGTCCCTTTTATACAGAGAGGAAAGGCCAAATGGTCCTTTTGTTTCAGTTCTCAATAGGCTTGAATTAGCATATATTTCCACATCTTAGTAAGCTTGTAGCATGGACCTCGGGCATTCAATAAGCTTTTAGCATATTTACTTTGCATTTCCCCTGAATACTTAAAGTTTATAGACCTTGCATTGTTAAACTGTCTCCTGCTCACCAAGGGCAGGACTGCAACCTTTCATCATCCCACACCCACAAGTCACAGATAGTTTAGGTTACCTCTGGAGACAAAGAACCTGCCACCCATAGTCCACATCATTTCCCCCCTTTGCCAAAGTTTAACTTGCTAAGCTTTGGCATAATTATTGTTGGAGCTATGAGGTGGATGGCTGTTTGTTGTTTTGATTGATTATTTATCAATCTTTAGTGTAGCATCCACGACTGTTTTTTTAAGAGTTTAGAAGTTTTCATTCTGGACAGCAGAATCCTGGGGTGGGGGCCTCCTGCAGTCATCCTGTGGCCACCGGTGCTCACATGGATTTCCAGTCAGGTTCCAGATCCATCTATTAATTTTATTTTACCCTTGAAGAGCTTACACCTTTAATTTAAAAGGGGTGCCAAAGGGAGACGGATCTCTTTTCTGTAACTGCTTCCTGCTGGCCATGGGCTGTAGTCATTGCCTAATAAGGTGTAAAACTCTTAATTTATTCTAACTGGAGGAAGATGGATCTGGCATTCTGTACAAAGTTGGATGAAGTTTTCATATGGTTAATAAGAATGTTCACTCTGAAAGAAACAAACTTAATTAAAAATTTGGAATACCCATTTTTAAAAGAGGACAGATTGGATTACAGAGGTAGACAAGGTTAGGTGCCTATAAAGATGGCACTCCTTCAAAGCTGGTGGGAACAGCATATATATTCTTTTTTAAGTTATTCATCTTTAGAGAGAAATTGCAACAGACACTTAGCTTTGTCTGAAGACACATTCCAAGCTGTTCAATGATTGGCACTCATTCGCTCTGTCAGATGCTCCTGGTGAACTGGCACTCCTTGGGCAACTGGCTTCACTCAGGATTAGAACACTAAGTTGGAAATTCTCTTTGTTTTCACCTGTGGGTGTGATCAGAACTACATAAAAAAGGTTTTTTGTTTTTTTTTTTTACACCTTGGTTTTCATTGTACAATTTCTAGCAATTTTGACTTGTTCAATAGGTGATTCACCATCAGCAAGCAAGGCTCACCTTTGCTACACAGCAGAGTACAGTAGAATATAGAAGTTGACTGAGAATGGCTGAGACTGCCACCTTATTCTATAGACATGTTTTTAACTGTTTATAAAATGATTTTACCAGGAATTTAACATGTCTAATATACTTCTGCACTTGATCCAAAATAGAAAAGATAACATTGTAATTATTAGGCATATATTTAGTACAGGATAAAAGTATAGCACTTCGGGAAACGGACTTGGCCCAGTGGTTAGGGCGTCCGTCTACCACATGGGAGGTCCGCGGTTCAAGCCCCAGGGCCTCCTTGACCCGTGTGGAGCTGGCCCATGTGCAGTGCTGATGCACGCAGGGAGTGCTGTGCCACACAGGGGTGTCCCCCGCATAGGGGAGCCCCACGCGCAAGGAGTGTACCCATAAGGAGAGCCGCCCAGCGCGGAGGGAGCAGCCTGCCGAGGAATGGCGCTGCCCACACTTCCTGTGCCGCTGACGACAACAGAAGCAGACAAAGAAACAAGATGCAAAGAAACAAGATGCAGCAAAAAGACACAGAAAACAGACAACTGGGAGAGGGGAGGGGAATTAAATAAATAAAAATAAAATCTTAAAAAAAAAGTATAGCACTTAATATTAACTAATGTATTACTTAATGCATAAGGATTCAGAGTTGCAATTATTAGTTTTGAGTTTCAGGTTTGTAATACTTTACATGTTATCCCTCCATGAGAGCAGGCCATAATGCCAATTGTGTTTAAGTTTCACTTACAGGATCCTGGTATCATGGCTCCACTTAGCATGTTCTTCAATGCAGTGAGCATGTCACAGCATCCTTGATCTTAGAGAGAATTTCCAGTATTCTCCTAGCCTGGGGCATAGTGCTCTCTGGCACTATGGAACAGTGCCAGTCTGGAGGCGATATCCATTGTACACTTGGCTGTAGCGAGTCATTATTGGCTGCTGCAGGAGCTTGAAACTGCAACGTAGTTTCCATCGACTTCAGGAGCAGAACCAGAGGCTGATAGCAAATATTTTTAATTGAGGGGTCAGTGACCAGCCTAGCCAATAACTCACATGGAGAGGCCACCTGTATTGTATTCAAGGCCTGGTTTGAATGCACAAGAGTTTGACAATGTTAAAGTTTATTCCTTGTTTTCATATATATTTTAAACAACTTAATGCAACACATATATCAAATGACTGTTCACTTACACAATTTTACTATGAAGATAACAGTAGGTACTTTAGTAATAGAAGAAAAATATTATTTTTCATTGTTAAAATGAAAACAGAAGATTTCCAATAGAATCAAGATAACTTTTTATTACCATTTACTTATATATGTACTTTGTGGTGGCCTTCAGACAGGTTTTATTATCATTAAGTTATTTCTGCTACCAATACCAGTCTAAGTTTTAGTTGACAATGACTTCTAGAACTAGAACTATTTAAACATTTTCAGTTTGGCAGATGTTTTACAACCTCCTTATAACTGACTATAACCACATTGACTTAGACACCTCATGTTTAAATAAACTTATTAAATTACAATTACCAAAGAAATTTACTCTATTTATTTAAGAGAGCATATCTACAATCTTTTTCCTTTAGCCTAATTTCACCAATGTGAACTTATAATTTTCATTACTCTAAAGATTTTGTATATATAATGTTAATTTAGTTTATAAATTAACTATGGGAGATTACACTCAAGTTAAATAAAATTGAAACCATAATAGTTTATGCAAGGAATGTTCTCTTTTTCCCTTACAGGAAGCTAAAAACTTCTTTTCTTTAAGTTATGAAAATTAATAATTTAAAAGCATACTGACTACCAGGTTTTAAAACACATTACACAATTACTTAATTTTTTTAAATCATAACCCAGGAAAGATCTCTACATAGTTTTTATGGACTTTCCTTTACTAACTGAAATTTGTTAATAGAGCCACTAATTACCTTTATTTTGTTGGAAAGAAATCTTCTGGAAGAAAATAAGGCTCACCAGATTGTGGAGAAGAAAATAATTTATTTTCAATCTTGCAAGAAGGGGCACAGAGCCAGATATGGCTGGTGCCCCGAACAAAGAAAAATGACACAATTTATACCCCTAAGCCTAGCATGCAAGCTCTTCCTCTGTTTTTCCATAGATTGGATACTTCAGAAGTTACATCTTATCTGAGATTTAACTTTCCCATGCAAAAGTTTGTGATTTAACTGCTTCCTCTATCACATTCCAACCATTTTAGTTTTTACCTGCTCCCCTTTGTCAAATAAGGAATAGAATTTAGTGCTGAAATGGCACCGACTTAGCTCCTTCTTGGGCATTCTTCCACTGCCCACAGGACTGGCCTAAACTGGTCTCCTCCACTGCTGTCCAACCCAGGAGTGGGAGACTGAGGCAGCAGGCCACCAGGTTACATCAACATTTTTCTTATGTGAAAATTAACCTAATCTTTGTCTTTTTACATTTTATGGCTGACAAAAGGTTTAAACTGGGAAATTACAGGGCAAACTGATTCTTAATTCCCTAGCCTAGTAGATAGGTTTAATCTGCCACACCTAGTCTTGCCTTTAAAGCTCTTGCAAAGAGAAGGCCCTTTCCCAATTGTTTCTATAATCAGATTTCTATGACTTTTTCATCCTGCTTAGTTTAATTTGGGCTTTAAGAATATTTATTTACATATATAACTGCATATTTAATTAACAATTTGAATAGAGCTCTTTTAAGAATTTTCATTTGTTAATTTGATATTATTATCCTGATGTATGAAGACATACACTGAGCAAATGGGCAGACACAAAGAGTTAGACACAGAAACAAAACTCATTGATATTATTTATAATTTGCATTATTTTATATACTGTTTAGCTTAATTTGGGGTCCCAAAATATATATTACTTATAACTGCACATTTAACCTCAACAATTTGAGCAAATAGGCAGACATGAATAGTTTGACACAACAACATAACTTTAGTACTTTAAACTTCTAATTCTTACAAAACAAGTGTGACTGCAAAACATTTCAAAGACTCTTGGAACTCTTTAATTTGCACTATGACTGTGCAGTTTTATACTATGACTATGCAGTTTTACACAAGAATTTTCTTTCTTAATGGATTGTAACCAAAATGTTCTCAATGCTTTAGCACTATTTTTTTGTTTCAGAACTTTATATTTTACTTTGAATTTAGCAGAATTTTAGATAAGCAACAAGATTAATTTTATATATATTTACTGAAGCTATTTGAAGCCTAAGGGAGACAGACTGGTTTCTCTCATGAATTGCCACTCTTAGGAACACTGACCGTCAAGGCAGGAGACTTCTCCCCCTCCACCCCCCTTTCTGATTTTTGGAGATAATAAAACTCCAGTGGTCATTTAACCTTATTCCATCAGGCAGCAATTTATTTAGTTTACACTTGAATTCATGAGAGAAAGGGTTACTAATACCAGGAGAGGAGACAGTAATGTCCCAGCTCTTCTCAATTATGAAATAACCATAGGAAAAGGCAAAGGGTGAGGTTAGGCATGAAGTAACCATAAACAAAGGAAAGGTTAGTTTAGAATTTACACTTAAATAATAGTTTCAGGTTAAATTCACCCAGCTATAATTTCAGTTATTGTCTTTCCACTGTTTTATAATATAAATGCATTTATAAATTTTTTTAACTCTTAGTTACACTTTTTATTAATTTTTTTAAAAACCTATTAATTTTATAACACCTTTAAATACTTTTCATTCGACTTATAACATATTAAATGAACTTAACCATTACTTTAATTTTTCCTTTAAAGTAAAAGAATAAATTTCTTGCAGTTAGTTTGAAATAAAAAGCTACTTTTCAGGATTTGATTTCTAGAACATAAATGTTCTTTTAAAAGACATAAGACTTCTTCAAACAATGAGGAAATGATGAGGTTAAAGCACAAGAAGCTATTTGATAAAAGATTTTCTTTGTATATTGATCTTACTCAATTTTAATCATAAAAATTTTCCTTCCACAAACCTTCTACACTTTCAGTATTCATTCAGGTTCTGTCCCACACTCTACTCTTTCCAATAATCAATCATTTTATCTTAGGACAAAATCATCTTCTGTTTCCTTAACAATAAAAACACACTCCATATATCCCACATACTAAGTTACCAGGCAAACTTCTTACAACATATAATTGCCATTAATACTAAACAAGCTTGTTAAAATAATGAACTTTTCTTCACTTTAAATACTTAGTAGCATGTAATACAAGAAACAGTTTTTTTGGAAGCAAGTTGGCAGGGGAGACTGGCTGCCAAATAAGTTTGTTATAAAATTGCCTTTTATTATTATTATTATCAATTCAGTTTTTGTTAAATAATGACTTTCTGCAATTAGCCATTTAAATACCTTAATTTAAACAATGCTTTGTAAAACTTTTATAATTATTTATACCCTTAAGACAAATTTTACCTTCAAAGAACACATTCTCTTACTTAAAGTTACTACAATACCTTCTAAGAACCTGGGCAGAATGCAAAGGTATTTTGGCTTTGACACCCTAGGGAGGGAATTTTACTGCATTTATTCTGATTCTGCTTTTTACCCCCTTCACGGCAGTTGGGTGCACAACAATCAAACAGGAATGCAGCTTATGAATAGAAGGTGTGGACTCACTGGAAAGGGGCAAGCTGCTCCCCCCTTTCCAGCTTTCAGGCCAAAATGGGCAGACAGAACCTACTCAAATTCAGCAACTCTCCAGGGGACCCAGCCACCCTGACTGGGGCAGCCCCAACAAACTTGGGTGCATGGCGTGGACACAGATGGCCTCCAAGCCCCGGCAAAGGGCCAGACCAGAGACAAGACAGCAGAGCATGCACAAACATCTAGACTCCGCAAACATCCAGACTCCTCAGTTTTGCCCCATAATCATTTCACCCCCTTGCCAATGGCAAGGGAGGGCTCCAGCTCAGCTGTAATTCTACTTTACATAAGGACACAATTCCAACACTAGCATTGAGCTGACACAGACAGAAACACAAAGGTCACTAATCTGACCCACAAGTTTATATATATTTTCACCATGGCTGCCCCCACAGCCATCACAAACCTCAGAAGACTTAACATTTGGTATAAAGCGAATTCATTCACAATTTAGCACCATAACAAAAGATTTCAGCTAGACTTTTTCCACTGTTTAAACTTTACACCCAGACCAAGCTCCACCAGAAAAGCCGATACATTTTCCTGTAACCAAGTTTTGTTTTTCTAAATCTAGACCAATTTCCAGGACATTAGGACTTGAACCCATAAATAGCCCTTTTTACTAAAATCAAGACTCCACTCCTTTAGTGGATATAAGACTAGACAAACCCAAAACACCAGGGCTTTTTCCCAGTTTTTCTCCAGGACATTAGGACTTGAACCTATAAACAACCCTTCCTATTAAAATCAAGACTCCACTCCTTTAGTGGATATAAGACTAGTACCAGATTCTAACATGCAGTTAGACAAACCCAAAACACCAGGGCTTTTCCCCAGTTTTTCTCCTTTTCCCAAGCCTAGAGAGAACGGCTTCCCCCCAATTTTCTGGGGCTACTAGGGTTCTCTTGGGAGGTGATCAGCCTCCCCTTCCTAGCAATTAAAGCTAGGGCCTTCCAGACTGTGCTCACCCGGGGAGTCTTACCTTCTTCCATGTTCAGAGTTCTTTTTCGTTCCCAGAATCTTTCTCTTCGGACCTTCCATTGCCCTCGATTTTTGTCGGGAAGATTCTGGTGGAGCCCACATCTTTTCTGGATTAAATTTAATCCAGGGGCGCCCAGATTTGGGGTTCACCCGAGTCCTCCCGGCTTCCTCGGGGATTTGGAAGGGGCAGCAAAATGCTACCGTCTCTGGCCTTCATTTGATGTCCCATCTGGGTCGCCAAAAATGTTGTAGAATTTGAGAGAACTTCAATTACTTGAGTATAGAGAGGCCAGGATTCAGGAATGATTTTGAGAAGGAAAAATATTTACTGACGGCCGGCCAGACTCAGGAACTTTCTGTTTGAATCCCGAGCCCCGAACAAGATTTTTTAGTCCCTTTTATACAGAGAGGAAAGGCCAAATGGTCCTTTTGTTTCAGTTCTCAATAGGCTTGAATTAGCATATTTTTCCACATCTTAGTAAGATTTTAGCATGGACCTAGGCATTCAATAAGCTTTTAGCATATTTACTTTGCATTTCCCCTGAATACTTAAAGTTTATAGACCTTGCATTGTTAAACTGTCTCCTACTCACCAAGGGCAGGACTGCAACCTTTCATCATCCCACACCCACAAGTCACAGATAGTTTAGGTTATCTCTGGAGACAAAGAGCCTGCCACCCATAGCCCACATCAATACAACTAAACATAAACTTATCATCCGGCCCAGCAAGTGCACTCCTGCACATTAATGACATATAAATGAAAATATATGCCCAAACTAAAGCCTTAGTTTGTTGTTTGAAAATATCTAATCAAACTGGTAAATCTCTAGCTAGGCTAACCAAACATAAAATAGAGAAGATAAAAATTACTAATACCAGGTATGGAAGAGGGGTCATCACTACTGCTTCCACAGACATTAAAAGGATAATCAAACAAGACTATGAATATCGTTATGCCCAATAATTTGGTAACTTAGATGTAATGACTCAAAAGTTCTTGAAAGATGTAAATTATCAAAACTCACACAAGAATATATCATCAGAATAGCCCTATAACCATTAAAAATTTGAATCATTAATAACATTCCAAAAAACAAAGGACCTGGTTCAGATAGTTCAATAGCAAATTCTACCAAACATTAAAGGAAAAATGAAACCAAATCCTCACAATCTCTTTCAGAAACAATGCAGAGGGAACACTTCCTAACTCACTAGATGAGGCCAACATTACCCCAATGGCAAAACCAGAAAAATATATTAAAAGACTGGAAACCACATACCAATATTTCTCATGAACATAAAAACAAAATTTTGTCCTATTGCCTGGGATTGTCCAGCTAACTAGAGGTCTCCTAGAAGGCAAACTCATGTTACAGGACAAATGCCTATAATGGTCCCTTCCCAGAATCTTATTATTGTGTATTTTGTAGGAAAAACACTCATTTTAATAAAAATCAAATGTTGAAAAAGCTACACAATGAAAGGTAAGCCTCCCTCTCATCCAGCCCGTTCCCTCAGTTCTATCACTGCCCAGACACCCACTTACCAATTTCACACACCTCCTTCCTGGATAAGCCATCCGGACACAAGTATATATGCCTGTGTCTCATTGTACACCCTATGTTTTGCAAGTTTTTTTTTAACTTAAGTTATTCAGTCATTAAGTCAACCTTTCTTAAAGAAATGTCCAAAATAGACCTAATAGCCTGACCATGTAACATAAAGTCATATCAGGATACTCTTAGTGAGAGGGGGTGACATGAAAAGGCAGGACAAAGGACATAAACCAGGACTGCCCTCAACAAGGGGGAGCACACATTCATCCTGGAGCTCATTCATCTGTTTAACAGCTCTGTGGAAACCCAGTTCATGGACTTTCTTTAACTGACAAATCAGTGCTCTAGAGTCCCCCAGGTCCACCCAGATGAATGCACCACCTTCTGCTCCAGTAGCAGGAGGTCTAGTATTAAAGGATGAGACTCAGCACAGGTCTGCACCCTCCCCAGTGCACAGGACTAACACCTCCCACAAATGCCCCAGGGTACAGAGCTCAAGGCAGCCTAGCACCTGAGGAGTCACAGCCATCACCAAAGGCCAGGCTGAAGGAGCCTGGACACAATCTACCAAGGCCTGCAGCTGAGCATCATGGGAGGGAGTGGGGCAGCTTCCAGCACTGCCCACATGCAGGCCCCACCCAGACCTCAGGGCCCACCCAAGGCCTCCAGACTGGGGATGGCCCCACCCACTTCCTGCATCAGGCACCCAGGGTTCAGCTAGTGGATCATCTGAACCATTCCTCAACTTTTGACTGTTTTTCTTTAATCTTTAACATTCTCCATTTAATTTTTCAGCCCTTTCAGCTTTTCACTGTTTCTATCTACTTAAGCATTATCTTGTCACCCTATTTCTTAGAGATTATACTTCAATTTTGAGCTGTATTTCCGTTTTTCTTATTTCTTCTCATTCATTTTTTGAGTTTTTTTAATTTATGATATCTTACCATGTATTATTTCATTTTCTTAATGCCTGTTCTCTACTTTTCAGAAAGTATATTTCACTACATAATATAGATCATGACAAAGAATTTTCATTCATTTGTTGTGGATTACTCTGCACCTACTCCTTTTCTCCCTATATTACTTTGATACTTGAAAATTATGTTTTTTCTCTGCTTTTCATATGATTAAATAAACTTTATAGACAGAAGTGAGGCTGAAAATAGCTTTCTAACAATACAGCTCTGTTTCTCTTTCTACATGTTTTATGAAATATTTTAAATTATGGAAGCTTTCTTCCTGATATTTTCAGATTCTGTACTTCCACTACTCTTCCAAGAAGGGTCTTCACTCAGTTCATTACCTCTACCACACCTTCTCTTGTCTATTTTTTTCCTCCATCTGACTACTGAATGTTCCTTTTACATCTACTCCTCTCTTGAGAAACATTACCATGTTGCCAAAATCTAGTCATTCTCTATACGTCTATAGATTTCCAAAATCAATGATCTATAAAAGTCTATATATATTCAAAAACAATATGTATGTCATTTCAATAAGTTATGCTATATTTCATTTCTGAATTATCTTGTTTTTGTATATTTAATGCATTGTATTCCTACAATCATTAGATTTTAGTTTCTTATACTTTATGACTACAGTTATTTTCTATTTAGTTTTAAATCAATCTATTTTCATACATATTTGGTGTTAGCAATCATGGTTCATATTCAGCAAATTTAGAAAATTTTTTATTGGTTTAGATTCATAATCAAATAGGTTCAGCATCATTTCTATCTGGACTACAATATTACCACCATATGACTTGATAGCTATCATCAGACACACACATGTCCTCAAGGATTCTGGCTAATACTTGTTCTTACTCCAATTAAAATACTATTTTATAAATAACCCATAGAAAGAAAAATTCATTTAATAGGGTTTATTGAATTTTTAAAATTTAAGAACACATGAAAATATTTCAGGCATAGTCTATCATGATCTTATTATTAAACCTTGAACATATGGACATTAGTGAGAACTAAGTTCTTCAAACCACAAAAATGTAGGTATTCTACAAATAACTCACATTCCAGGATTTCAGAAATACACTCACAGGATGCCTATAATATGGGGACTTTCTGCTGCTCACTACATGGATGGTCATTTGTGGAAGTCATTCTACTCTGTTCACAGCTGCATTTAAAAAATCCACAGCTAACATCACACGCAATAGTGAAATACTGAAAACCCTTCCCAACAGTTCATGAACAAGATGAGTTAACTCACTTTCATCACTGATTTTCAATATTGTACTAGAAGTTCAAGCCAGAGCAATTGGATAAGAAAAAGAAATAAAGTCATCCATATTGGAATGGAAGAAGGAAAGCTATCCCTATAGATGACATACTCCTTTAAATACATAATTCCAAAGAAGCCACAACAACACTAATGCAACAATAAAGGCATTAAGCAAACTTGCATCATAGGAGATAAATACACAAAGTCAATTTTATTTATGCAGCACAACAAAAAAATTAGTCCACTCAATATCAGCTGCTAACAAATAAAATAGCTAAAATAAATTTAATAAAAGGATAAAACACATGAACACTAGCAAAACATAACTGAATGAAACTAAACAAGACCTAAACATATGGCAAGACATCTATTGTTCAACGATGATAAGACTGTATTGTTCTAATATCAATACTACCCACAGGGAACTACAAATTCAATATAATAGTTATAAAAATCCCAGCAGCCATTTTTGTTTACAGAAATGGAAAAACCAATTCTCCAATTTAAATGGCTTCAATAAGTGTTTTTAATAGAGGAAACAATCACCTTTCTCCCTTGTGAGACTGGAGTAGACTAATTTATATAACATGAGGAGGGCTTTCATTGAGATCTGGCTGACTTGGGTAGGAATATGTGGGATTCTCTGAGGGATATTGGGGTTTGGAGAAATTTGAGTTGTAATTCTCCCTGTTAATGGAGGGCAATATTCCCTGTAAATCTCATGGGGATGCAGAGGCCAGGATGTGGAATATCTCTGAGTATGGAGCTGTTTCTCCATTGTTGTATTTTCATTTAGGCTGGGAGCAGTTTTTGGTTCTCAGAAGGAAGCAGAGGTCTCTGAAAACACAATAATTGATCAAGTCCCCTCCTCTTTATACCCTAAATCACAGGATCTGCAGTGAGTTAAGCATGAGCAAGGATATGAAAATTCACCCAACATCAATAGTGACCAGTAAAATTAATAAGAAAACGAGGTCTCACTGCTACATCTTTTGGAGTGTGTGGGAGGAAGGGCGCCCGGCTTGCCACAGTAGCAAACGGTGCGGCAAGAAGTGATACCGCCTCTGCCCACTGGGCCTAGATAAGGTGACCATGCCTGACTAGGCCTTTGCTGCTAGCGGCTGGCCGGCGCTGCCCTCCCCCTTTCTATCTCCTGCCTAGCCCAACATCCGGCCAGCTCTCACTCCCCCTTTCCCCTCCCCTATTCCAAACCTCTCAGCTAGCCCTCCCTATATCTTACTCCTCCCTCTACCCAACCCTATATAACCAAGTGTACTTCCGTAATAAAGCAGACCTGTTCTTGCGCTCAAGCGGTCTCCGTGGTTTTTCCCCAACCGCACGTCCCCCACGCCTGGAGAACCAGTGCTCCCTCTTGGGGCACCCCCCGCCGGTGGTTTGGCAGGAGCAAGCCCCCCTGACTCTTGGGTCCGAGCGAGTACGAGACCCTCACGCTCAGCCACAACTGGCGCCCAACGTGGAAGCTCCTCCCCCGGCCCCTCTCTGCTGCTGCTGCTGCTGCTGCTGCTGCTGTGAATCGGACGGCCCATCCTCGTTCTCCAGGTAGGGACCCCTCGCCGTCGTCCCACTCCTATCCCGACACGGGTGCCTCTTTATCAACGTGTCAGGTGCCACAAGTCAGGGCCCTTGCTGCCCTGCTCGATACCAATGGAGTCCGCATTTCCCTGCGGCAGCTCCAAAAATACTGGGACCTCTTGCTCCCTTTTAATCCATGGCTTGCCACATGTCAACTCTGGTAGACCAGACACCCATGAACCCCAGCCAGCTTTTCCCCTGTCTCCTTCTCTCACCTCTCTGCGTGTTGTTCCTAGCTCTCCTCTTCGGCAGTTCCCGCCCTCTAGTCACTTTTGTCCTTTTCCTCGCGTTCCTATTCGCTCTCCCCCTCCCCTTTCTACTCTTCTAAATGGGAGTCTCTTTCTCCAGCCAGCAGGCCCCGCAAGTTTGGGTGCTTGCTGGCCTACTAGCCTGCCACCAATGCAAAGTTTCGGGCAGCAGCTCCAGGCTTACTAGGATCTACTAGCCCCCTTCAACCCCTGGCTTTCACTGCCAATCTCTCGGACCCTGATACCTATCTGAAATTGGCCCCGCCTATCAACAAGGCCAGCCACAAGCCCGAAAATCCACACAAGCTTATAAGGCAATCAACTCTGTTCCAACAAATGCCCGCCCACCCTTTTCACAACTCCTCAAGCTCCCTACTATCTACATGACAATGTAGCTATGAGAGAAAAACGTGGCAACATTTGTGTTTGTTTTATTTCCATGCTAATTCTAATTAGACTTATTTAACCAAGATAATAAAATGAGTACAAAATTTTTATCAAGGTCTAAAAGGAATTTTCAGTTTTAAATCAATAATTATCTCCAGAACTTCAAGTCTCAGTATAGTCTTACAGTAATTATCCAAAAATGTGTGCTAATGTTCTGCCTAACTGCTGCTCGGGTTATTTTAGCTGATTGCTGATAACTGAGAGGAATGTTTCCGAGCACAAGCTTGCATGTTACAGGCAACATAGATTCCAGAGGAAATCTTAATAAGAACTTAAAAGCAGCTATACCAAGAAAGTAAGAATTATGAGTTAATTATAAACTGTATGTTTCTGTTACTGTGTTGTGATTGTTCTGTGTTTGTCTGTTCGTTCAATGTCAGTGTATATTTTGATACCTCCGGATGGTGAATATAAATTAATAAAAATTTATAAAAGAGCTCTATCCAAATGGCCAAAAATTAAATAAGTGCTTATATTAATACTTAAGTTTATTGTATCAATACATGAGCTTAAATGTTAATAAGATATCTACAATAATAGAAATTGTAAGTCTTGATTGACAAGATTAACTGTACGTGTTCATAAAAGGTTGTTCTTGCCCAGATTAAAATGAATAACTTATTTTTCTTCACAGGATAATATAAAGAATGTAAAGCTTAAATGAATATTAAAAAAGGTTAAAAGTTTGTGAAAATGCTAACTGAAATGTAATAAGTTTTGCAAAAAGGTGTATTTTGTCCTAAAGTAGGATGGCTAATTTTCATAAACTCTTGAAACTTAATTTGCAGATAGCAAGCTGTAAAAGGTATTGTGATAACTTTAAGTAAGGGAATGTGTTCTATAAACATAAAATTTGTCTTCAATAGTCTATATGGTTATAAATAAAAGGTTTAATAAAGCATTGTTTACATTAAAGTATTAAATGGCTAATTCCAAAAGGTCATTCTTAAATATATATAAAACTGAATTGATGATGATAATAATAAAAGGTAATTTTATAACAGGAAAGATTGGCAGCAACCAGCCTCCCCTGCCAACTTACTTCTAGGAAACTGTTTCTAATATTGCATGCTACTAAGTATTTAAAGAAAAGTTCATTATTTTAACAAGCTTGTTTAATGTTCACAGTATTGTTATAAGAGGTTTGCTTGATAACTTTGATGTAGGCTATATGGAATGTGTTTTTATTATTAAGGAAACAGAAAATAATTTTGTCCTGAAATAAAATAATTGACTATTGGAAAAAGTAGAGTATAAGACGGAACCTGAGTGAATGCTGAAACTGCAGAAAGTTGGTGGAAAAGGAATTTTTACAGTTAAAGTTAAATAAAATTTAATGAGTCTTCGAGTAGTATGCTGATGCAAAGTTAATTTTTTTGTTCTTTCTCAAGGCCTCTCACCATTAATCTGTTTTGATAAAAGTTCTTAGCCTCAGTCAGTATACAAAGAGAGTCTGTCTTATGTTTCTTGTGCTTATCGTTTCCTCGGTGTTCCAAGAAGGAAAGCTTTATCTCTTAAAGGAACATAACGTTCAAAACTGCTTTCTCAAGACCTAATCCTGAACAGTGGCCTTTTGTTCCAAACTAATTGTAGCAGATTTGTTCTTTTACCTTGAAAGAAAAATTAAAGTAATAATTAAGTTCATTTAATATGTTATAAGCCAAATAAAGGTGTTTTACAGTGTTATAAAATTAACAACTTTTTCTTCCCTTAAACCCTCTATTAATTAAAGTCGTATGGATAAAAGGTTTCTATGAATGCTTAAAAGTGTATAAAGTTACCAATATTTCAGCATAATATTAAAAAAAGTACAATGTGGTTAATTATAGTTTTAATTATTATAAAAGAGTATGTGTCACAGAAACAACCTCTTATCATAGATTAAAGTAACAACTCTGTAGTATGCAGCAATCCCAAATACTGCTAGTTTGTTGCAAAAAGTTAAAGTCCAGCTGTATGGCTATCACTTTGTTTTAAAACTTCCTAAGACTTTCTTTAATGTCTTCTTGGACAAATCAAGCCAGCTGCATTCCTTTATCTGTAAAGAACCCAACAATAAACTTTTGCAGTGCTTTTCAAGGCTATGTGCATAGCCCAACCATCTTGTACAGTATTTACTGATAGTAATAGTAATGAAAAAGCAGCATAAAAAAAAAAAAAACAGCATGTGTTACTTTCCAAAAAGAACAGGTTTGGCCAACTCCTTATTCATCTGCTCAATGCACAGAGCTTTGAGCCATCATTAAAGTTTTACAAATGTTTTAAGAGTCCTTGAATATTGTCTCTGATTCTGATATGTATGCCTTACTGACAAGCACACTACTGCCCTTTTCTCCGAAAACCCCCGTGCTCAAATTCTTCTAGAAATCTTCCACGGGACCTTTGACTGCCATTACCCCACACACACACAATTTGCTCCAGGGCCTCACAAGGCTCCCCCTCTCCCCACTATACCACCCTTTCCCTGGCTCCAAGCCTCTCTCCAACTCCACTACTGTCTTCACAGATGCCTCTAAGACCAAGTTTACTTATATTGCCTACTCTCCCAGCCGTGACTTGCCAACCGTTTACTGCCAAACCCATCCCGGATCGGTTCAGGTGGGTGAGCTACTAGCCATCCTCACTGCCTTCCAACACCACGGCAATGAGCCCATCAACATCTCACTGATAGTACGCCCTGCAAGTTTGTTCAGTTATTGCCCATGCTGTTTTCTTTCCACGTGACATGCCCATTGATCAAGCACTCCATGCCTTGCAGCGAGAGCTCAAGCTCCGCACACAGCCATAGTACATTTCTCATATTCGCAGCCATTCAGGGCTGCCCGGGCCTCTAGCCGCAGGTAACTCTGCTGCCGACCAAACCGTCTCCACCCATACAATAGCCACTGTCGGAGACTTGGTCAATCAAGCCAAACTTCTCCATTCTAAGTTCCACTTTTCAGCAGCCTCACTTCAACATCTTTTGCCGGGCCTCCCCAAGGAAACTTGCAAGCATTTGGTGCGCGCACTGTAAAACATGCGCCCCCTTCTTGCCGCTTGAACCGTTGCAGCCACAAGGGGTCAACCCCCGCGGCCTCAAGCAAACTCCCGATGGCAAATAGACGTCACCCATGTGCAGTCATTTGGGCGCCTCAAGTATGTCCATGTCACAGTCAACACCTTTTCTCACCTTTGCTATGCTGTCCCCTTACCGGGGAAACAGCCAAGCATTGCATTAAAGCATTGCAGCAAGCCATCTTATTCATGAGAGTCCCATGGGATTTAAAAACCAATAATAGGCCTGAGTATCGCAACTCCTCATTCGCTGCATTTCTCCAGCTCTACAACATTACTCACCACTTCGGCATTCCATACAACCCCCAGGGGCAGGCTATAGTAGAACGCATCCACCACCAGCTCAAAGTGCAAATTCAATAAGAGAAGGATCTACGCCCACATAGTCAACCAGGCGACATTATCACTGCCTGCCTCATTCACATAAACCTCCTCTCCTTTAATAAAAATGGTCTTTCCCCCCTCCATAAGCATTGGGGCCCCTCCTACGCACCAACAGTTGCTCCGATGGTGTTTTGGAAGGACCCAGAAACAAACAATTGGCAGGGACCCAGTCCCCTTCTCACCCAAGGCAGAGGGTTTGCTTGTGTCTTTCCAGAAAATGCCTCCCAGCCGCTCTGGATCCCCGAAAAAAAAACGTCAAACCCGCCACCGGCCAGCAGCAGGTTCCAAGGACAAATGATGAGAGCACTCGCCCATCGGATGGAGAGGCTAAATATGGCCGCAGACCTAGCTCATGACACCCTCCTCCTTGGACAGCTAGTACAGCTTGCTGTCCGCACCTTAGCTTCAAACAAAAAACCTAAAATCTACACTCTCGCCTGCTTTTCATGTTAGCTCTGCTCCCCTCCACTACGGACCAGGCTAGTATAAGCCATCAGCCCTTTAACTGGACACTCTCTCTTTGGCAGCAGGAAAAGCTCTTCGCTAATAACATTACTGCGGGTGCTCCCTCCTTCACAGTGCACATATGTAATCTTGCCAACCTTCCTTTCACCAGTGGTGGTTCCCTTCAAGACATTACACACAATACTCACTGGTGTTGGCACAGCTCACTTACAGGCCTTAATGGCCCCTATAATCATGAAGTCTCAGGCTTCTATATTTGTCCTTCCATGGCCAGAGGCTGCCATGACCCAGCGCACTATTACTGCCCCTCCTGGGGGTGCAAAACCATGGCCCACGGGTGGTCGGGAGCTCCCAATAGGGACCCCTATCTCTCTTTTCTTTTAAAGATAAAGGTCACTAGGGCAGCATCACACTCACTGTCAAAAACCCTAAAAATGCAGGCTGGCTACAGGGCCGCACCTGGGGAGCCCAACTTTACATGAGCAACTATGATTACGGTGCCTTTTTCATTATAAAGAAAAATTCAATCCGCACACAATCCGCCGCCGTGGGCCCAAGTCAAGTTCTCAATCCTCCCCACACACGGCCTCCCCCTCCTCCCTCTGTTTCTCCTTCTCCTCCTGCTACCACTTAAATCCTTCCATCACTAGGTATCCTCCCCACCGCCAAACCCTGCCACCCCCCAACCTCTTGTAGCCCTCCTCAACGCATCATTTATCTCCTTAAACTTATCCCAGCCCAACCTTACACAACGTTGCTGGCTCTGCTTCTCTGCCGCGGCTCCCTTCTATGAAGCCTTAGCTACCAACAGCGCCTATCTCGCCTCCCCAGACTCCACCGGTACCTCTTGCAATTTGAACCAAACAAAAAGAGGACTCACCCTCCAATCAGTTTCCCAGACTGGACTCTGTATAATAAAAATCAGCGGCAAAGTTCTCCCCTCCATGCAGTCCCTCTGCAGCCTAACTCACACCCCTAATGCAGCCGCTAAGTTCCTAATTCCCCTTAATAATACCAAATAGCTATGTTCTTCCTCTGGCCTCACTCCATGTCTCAACGTTCAAACCCTTAACTCCACCAGCCACACCTATGTGCTCATACTCATTGCCCCCCCGCGTTCTCTTTTATACTGATAACCAATTCTTTGACTCCTGGCAGCACTTCAGCTCCCGCAGCACAAGCAGAAACAGGAAGTCTTCACCGCCATCACAATTGCCACCCTTCTAGGTCTTGCCGGCGCAGCCACTGGAGCTGCAGCTCTCAGCCTCCAAGATAACTCCTTTTCAACCCTTAGGCAAGCTGTCGATGCAGACATCGCCCGCCTTGAGACTTCCATGGCCCACCTTGAAACATCTCTCAACTCCCTGTCTAAAGTCGTTCTCCAAAACCACAGGGGCCTAAACCTCCTCCTCCTAAAAGAAGGGGGGCTCTGCACAGCGTTAGAAGAAGAATGCTGCTTCTATGCTAACCACTCTGGCCTCATTCGAGATAACCTCGTACAAGTTAGGGAGGGCCTCCGCAAGAGAAAGCAGGAACGTGAAGCCGGATGGTCTTTCCCTTGGGGGCTGCCCAATGGAATCCTTTCTTACTTTCTCCCCTTTCTAGGCCCGCTCCTCACCCTTGTCCTCCTATTAGCCCTAGGACCCTGGATCATCAGGTGAACTGTCCAGCTTGTCAAAAATCAAGTTAACTCTGTCCTTAGTAAGCCCATCCAGGTCCGGTACCAGCGAATCCGCACCACCGACGAAGATGCACCAGGGAGGTCTCCATTAATTGCCGTCCTCCCCAAATGGCCAGCCGCCTCTCAATGCACCCAAGCCCCAGCTCCCTGCCCCTACCCCTTCTCACCACCCATCCTAACCCCTTACCCCTTACCCTTTCCCCTCCCCCGCCCTGTTTATCTAAGGCCGCCAACATTCCATCGAGGCGCTGGACTGGTTAGCCAATGACGGGCAACGGGATCGGCCCGCCAGTCAACCTAAGGCAGGGACACGGCCTTTTGCTGCCGCGCTTCCCCATGACGGGTAAGACTGGCCACCTGTGTGGCACGGGCATTGCCCGGCTGGGCGCAATCCCGACCTAAGACAGGCACAGTCCCCCTCCCTCCTCAAATCAAGCTTTTCGAAGGAGCTTAATAAAAACAAAGGGGGAAATGTGGGAGGAAGGGCGCCCGGCTTGCCACAGTAGCAAACGGTGCGGCAAGAAGTGATACCGCCTCTGCCCACTGGGCCTAGATAAGGTGACCACGCCTGACTAGGCCTTTGCTGCTAGCGGCTGGCCGGCGCTGCCCTCCCCCTTTCTATCTCCCGCCTAGCCCAACATCCGGCCAGCTCTCACTCCCCCTTTCCCCTCCCCTATTCCAAACCTCTCAGCTAGCCCTCCCTATATCTTACTCCTCTCTCTACCCAACCCTATATAACCAAGTGTACTTCCGTAATAAAGCAGACCTGTTCTTGCGCTCAAGCGGTCTCCGTGGTTTTTCCCCAACCGCGCGTTCCCCATGCCTGGAGAACCGGTGCTCCCTCTTGGGGCACCCCCCGCCGGTGGTTTGGCAGGAGCAAGCCCCCCCGACTCTTGGGCCTGAGCGAGGACGAGACCCTCACGCTCAGCCACAGGAGTGCACATGATCTGGATGAGGAAGGACTGAAATAGGAAGGTGCACACTCCAGGCTGCTGAGGGAGTTGTTTAGATCTTTAGTCAGGTGTAGGGTGGCACCATGTGGGAGCACGGCGACAGCAAGGGTCGGCTCGTCTCCAGGCACCGGTGCGAGTCAGACCCGGGTGGCAGGAACGGGCGTTAAGGCCCTCTGCTTGGGGTTCGGGCGTACACCGGGGCAGAAATATCCTGCTTCCCAGAAACAGCCGCACACAACTGGGGTGTGCTCCCCGGCCCCCACGTCATTGGAGCCACTGGAACAGCTCCCTCATTCCAAACCAGCTGAGATCTTATTTGGAAGGACAAGGAAGGCCGCCAAGGCACCTTCCGCCCCCTTGTCCTGCCCGGCATCGACAATATCCTCTGGGGCCGGGATGTCCTCTTGAACTGCGGAGCCATTCTATCCACGGCTCCCCCCCCAATGATATACGCCACTGCTCGCATTACACCTCCAGCACCCACTCCTCTTGAATGGGATACCGAGGAGCCCATTTGGGTGGAGCAGTGGCCCATCTCATCCCAGAAACTGTTAGTTACTGCCCGCCCCTCTGCCCAGCTGCACCCGCTTCCCCCTCGGTGGCCTAACCCCGCCTCTCCCCCGAGGGCCACCGCCACGCCATGACAGCCCTGCCTCGCTGCCGCCGAGAACCCTGGCTACCCCGTCTTCTGCCCGCAACCAGTGATGCACCCCTGCATGAACCTATCAGCTGTCTGCCACCCCCGGCCATGCCCCCTGCCCCTCCCCCATCTTCACCCTATATTAACCGCTGTACTTCCTGAATAAATCAGACTTGCACACAGATCCTGGTCTCCTCGGTAGTCTTCTTCCTACCGTGCGTCCTCCGCACCTTGCCGGCCCCGGAGCGCCTTCTCGGAAGGCCCCTCCGTGTGTTGCAGCCCTCCACCCGAGCCCACACCGCCCCTGCAGCGGCCCTCCGGGCGAGCCCACACTGCGACAGTCAGGGAAACACCTGTTGACCACTTCTAGAGAAGTTCTCATATTCTATTTTTCAACTCCAAAATTTCTATTTCCACTAAATGAATACTTTCTAGCCCTTTATTGATATTCTCTACTTGGGGACACATCATTCTCATGTTTTCTTTTCACTCTCTGAGCACATTAAAAATTTGTAGATGCACTAATCTGGAAAATGGTGTCAATGGAAGTGGGTACTGCTCATCTCTTTTGAAAAAAAACGGCAGAGAGGGGGCAGGGGCCTAACTTGAGTGAGCTGTTTTGGGAATCCAAGGAGCAGGAGGCAGCAGGCATCATTCAGGAGGGAGCTGGGCAAAGAGATAAAGAGCCCAAGGGAAAACCGTGAGGTGCTCATCCCTGTGGTTGGAAAAGGTGGTGGGCAAGCCCCACCCTCAAGGAAAATAGCCTCCATAGACCCCCTGGATCTCAAAGGCCAGCTGAGTGGGAGGGAGCATTCCCTGGAGGAAGGGGGTCTGGCACAGGGTGGGGAGTGGTTTCCCTTCTGTGAGTTTGGAAAAGTCAGCCCCCTTTGAATCTCCAGGAGGACACCAGCCAGCACTGGGGTGGCCCTGGGGAGAGCATAGAGGGAATCTGCTCAGGCAGGCTGTCACACCCAGCCACCCTGGGAGAGAGGAACTTGATCAAGGAGGGGCAGGGATGGGCACTCAACTAGCCCAGCCCCTGAAAACTGTTAGAAAGTTTCTGAAGGGAAACAGGGCCTGGAAGAGCCAGACAAGCTTCCAAAAGCCTGTTTGGCTCACAGAGCTGCTGTAGCACAAGAGGGAAGCCCCTGCCTTGCATGTGGGTGCCTGGTTCGAGCCCTGGTGCCTCCTGAGTGAAGGAATCCAGAGAGAGGAGGCACACTGCGAGCACCTCATGATAGGGACATAAGGCTGAGATTCTATTGTTTCTTTAATGGTTTCTTGGATTTTTTTTCCTTTTTCCTTTATTTTACTAGGTAAAACTGAATACATCACCTGTGGAAGGCAGGCTGTAGGCGACTGACTGATGAACACCAGCAGCCTATGAGGTCTCTGGGGGCCTAAGAGGGAAGGCTGCTCTTCTGGGGTGGCTTCTTTCTTACTCTTTTGTTTTCTTTGCTCTTTTCCCTTTTTTTGTTCCTTTTTTAAAAACTTATTTTTCAACCTATTTTATTTCTCTTCCTTTTGTTTTTCTGCCTTCTGACTTCCATTGCTTTTCTTTCATTCTACCAGTTCTTCTTTGGTCTTAATTTTTTCTCTTTCCTTTTTCTTTCCTTCTACTTTCTTCTGATGTGCTTGGCATTTTAATTCATTCTATTTTTTTTCTATTTTCATTCTTCTTTAATTTTTTCTATTCAAACTCTTTTTATTCTTATTCCTTTGTATTTTTTATGGTTTTTTACTTATATTCATTAGTTTCCTAGCTCTTATGCAGTTCCTCTTTACCTTTTCTGCATTTTTATTACTATTCTTCTTCTCTTATCTCTTTCCTTTCCTATGGGCTAGCATTTTTTTCAAGGGAACAGAGACAACTGAGAGGATATTCTAGAGGACCAAATATCAGAAAAACTTTTTTTAAAGATTCATTTTTAAAATTTCTCTCCCCTTCCCCTCCCCCCAGTTGTCTGCTCTCTGTGTCCATTTGCTGTGTGTTCTTCTGTGTCCCCTTCTGTCCTTATCAGTGTCACCTGGAATCTGTTTCTTTTTTATTCATCATCTTGTTGTGTCAGCTCTCCGTGTGTGCAGCACCATTCTTGGGCAGGTGCACTTTCTTTCAAGCTGGGCAGCTCTCCTTACGGGGCACACTCCCTGCACATGGGGCTCCCCTACTTAGGGGACACCCCTGCTTGGTATGGCAATCCCTGCATGTATCAGTACTGTACATGGGTCATAACAACATGGGGCAAGGAGGCCTGGGGTTTGAACTGTGGACCTCCCATGCAGTAGGCTGATGCCCTATTCATTGGGCCAAGCCTGCTTCCCCCAAAAAACAACCTTGAGGACTGCCAGGAAAAGTGGTGAAGAAGGTATGTAGAGACTGACACACCTATGGGAGAAAAATAAATTTAAAAATCTTAAAAAAAAAAAAGACACTGGGAGAACATACTGAATAAATTGAAAACATACATACATAAAAAGATAATGGATATGATGTTGATTAATGCCACGTGCAGGAAATCAAAAATACACTGAAACCACAAAACAGCAGATGTGAACAGACAGAGGAAAGAATCAGTGAGGAGGAAGGGAGTATATCTGAAATCAGATAGCAAAACAGAAGTATGAAAAGACAGAAAAATCCCAGCAGGGACCTAAGGATTTGAATCGCAGAAACATATGCACTGTAGGCATCCCAGAGGGAAAAGAGAAGGAAAAAGGGACAGAAGCAGTGCTGGAGGAAATGATAGCTGATAACTTCCCAACCCTACTGAGGGAGAGGGACGCACATGTCCAGAAAGTAAAGCACAACCCAAAAAGTATAAATCCGAACAGCTCTACCAAAGACATATACTTGTCAAATTGTCCAAAGCTCATGACAAAGACAGAATACTGAAAGTAGCAAGAGAAAAGAGATCCATCACATACAAGGGTAGCTCAAAAAGATTAAGTGCTGATTTCCCATCTGAAACCATACAGGCAAGAAGGCAGTGGTATGACAGAGTTAAGGTGCTAAAAGAAAAAACTTCCTGCCAAAAATTCTCTATCCAGCAAATCTGGCATTCAAAAAATGAAGGAGATAGCAATATATTAACAGATAAAGAGAAATTAACAGCATTTGTCAATAAGAAACCTGACATTCAAGAAATACTAAAAGGAGGGAAGCGAACTTGGCCCAGTGGATAGGGCATCTGCTACCACATGGGAGGGCCACAGTTCAAACCCTGGGCCTCCTTGACCCATGTAGAGCTGGCCCACATGCAGTGCTGATGCACACAAGGAAGGAGTGCCATGCCACACAGGGGTGCTCCCTGCATAGGGGAGCCCTAGGCACAAAGAGTGTGCCCCATAAGGAGAGCCACCCAGTGTGAAAGAAAGTGCAGTCTGCCCAGGAATGGCACCATACACATAGAGAGCTGACACAATAAGATGTTGCAATGAAAAGAAACACAGATTCCCATGCCACTGACAACAACAGAAGTGGACAAAGAACACGCAGCAAATGGATACAGAGACCAGACTATGGGGTAGTTGGGGGGAAAGGGTAAATAAAATAAAAAATAAATCTTTTAAAAAAACTAAAAGGAGTTCTTTAGGATGAAAGGGAAAAAAAAGGAGAGAGGTGGAGGAGGGTGTAAGAATAAAAAGATAAGAAGAGAAATAAAAACAACATATGTCATATATAAGTCTAAAAAAATGTGGCTAATATAAGTAATTCCCTGACAGTAATAACATTTAATGTTAAAGGCTTAACCTTTTCAAAGAGTCAAGACACACAGACTGGCAGAATGGATAAGGAAATATGAGCCATCCATATGCTGCCTACAATAAACTCATCAAGGACCCAGGGATGCAAGGAGACAGAAAGTGAATGAATGGAAAACAATTGTACATGCAAACAATAATCAGAAGGTGAGAGTAGCTATAGAAAAACCATACAAAATACACTTTACATGCAAAACTATTATAAGAGACAAAAAAATGACACTATATATTAAAAAAAGAGAGAAATCTATCAAGAACAAAGAACAATCAAAAACATTTATGCTCCAAACCAGGGAACCTCAAAATACATGAGACAAACAAGGGAAATAACTAAGTGGGGAAATACATGCCTCTACAATTACTCTGGGGAACTTTAACACACCATTATTACCATTAGGCAGAACATCTCAATGAGAATCAATAAAGAAGCAATGACCCTAAACAATACATTAGAGGATCTGGACCTAATTGACATACACATAACATTACACTCAAATACTGTGCCATATACAATCTTTCTGAGAGCACATGGATCATTTTCCAGGATAGACTATATGCTAGGCAACAGAACAGCTCTCAATGAATTCAGAAAGATTTAAATTACACAAAGTAACTTATCTGACCACAATGGACTGAAGCTGGAAATCAGCAAGGAGCAGAGAAGCAGATTAGGCACAAAGACATGGAAGTCAAACAATACACTCTTAGACAATCAATGGTTCAAAGAGAAAATTGCAAAGAATTCAGTAACTACCTTGAAATGAATGAAATAACACAACATAGCATAACCTATGGGATGCAGCAAAAACTGTACTGAGAGGAAAATTCATAGCCATAAGTGTTGATATTAAAAAGAAGTGCTAAAATCAAAGATGTAACTGCACACCTGGAGAAACTAGAAAATGAACAACAAGCTAACCCCAAAGGAATTACAATGGAGGACATAACGAAGATTTATGCAGAACTAAATGAAATTGAAAATAAGAAAGGACTACAAAAAATAAAACCAAAACCTGGTTCTTAGAGTTCAATAAAATTGACAAAGCCTTAGCTACACTAACAAAGAAAACAAAAGAAGATGCAAATACATAAAATAAGAAATGAGGAAAGGGAAATCACCACTGGCCCCACAGAAACAAAGTGTATCATAAGAGGATACTTTGAAAAATTATATGCCAAAAAGAATAATTTAGAGGAAATAAGCAAATTCCTAGAAACACACAAGTAGTCTACACTGGTGAAAGAAGAAAAATGAACTCAACAGACCAATCACAGGTAAAGAGATAGAATCAGCCATCAAAAACCTCTGAACTAAGAAGACCCCAGGAACTGACAGTTTCACATGTGAATTCTACCAAACATTCCAGAAAGAACACAAATCCTGCTTAAACTCTTTCAAAAAATAGAAGTAGAAGGAACATCGCCTACCTCAGTCTCGGATGCCAACATTACCCTAATACCAAACCCAAACAAAGATGCTACAAGAAAGGAAAACTACAGACCAATCTCTAATGAACCAGATGCTAAAATCTTCAACAAAATACTTGCTAATCATATTCAACAACACATCAAGCAAATTACACACCATGACTAAATGGCTTTCATCCTGGGTATGCAAGGAGCATTAAACATGAGAAAATCAATCAATAAAATATACCACCTAAAGAGATCAAAGGGAAAAAAACACATGATCATCTCTACAGATGCAGGAAAAGCATTTGACAAAACACACCCTTTCCTGATTAAAACACTCCAAAAGATAGGAATAGAAGGAAACTTCCTCAACATAATATAAGGTATTTATGAAAAACCCACAGCTAAATCATAAGACAATGGTGAAATCCTAAAAGCTTTCCATCTAAGATTGGACACAAGAGAAGGATGCCCACTGTCACTGCTCCTATTTAGCATTGTGTTACAAGTACTTGCATGATCACTGAGGCCAGAAAAAGATGTAAAAGGCATCAAAATTGGAAAGGAAGAAGTAAAAGTTTCACTATTTACAGATGACATGGTCCTATACATAGAAAGCCCTCAGAAACAAAGCTTCTAGAACTTATGCATTCAGTAAAGTCAAAGGTTATAAGAACAACAGGAAAAAAATAAGTAGCATTCCTCTACACCAATAATGAGCAATCTGATCAGGAAATTTAAAAAAAAATACCATTTACAATAGAAACTAAAAAATCAAAATACCTAGGAATAATTTAACTAAAGAACTAAATGACTTATACGCAGACAACTACAAAGAACTGTTAAAGGAAATCAAAGAAGACTTAAATAAATGGAAGAATATTCCCTGCTCATGGATAAGAAGACTAAATATCATTGAGATGTCTATCCTACCCAAACTAATCTACAGATTTAATGCAATCCCAATAAAAATCAACACAGCATTTTTTAAATGGATTGGAAAGACTTACCATGAAATTTATTTGGAAGGGCAAGAGTCCCTGAATATTCAAAGACATATTGACAAAGTACAATGAAATTGGAGGAATCACACTACCTGACTTTAAAGTGTATTACAAAGCTACAATGGTCAAAACTGCATGGTACTGGCACAAGAACAGACTTAATAACTAATGGAACAAAACTGAGAGTTCTGATATTGATCATGGCATATACAGTCATTTGATCCTCAGCAAAGCCACCAAGCCCACTCAACTGGGAGAGAACGGCCTCTTCAACAAACGGTGCTTCGAGACTGGATATGAATATCCAAAAGAATATCCATCTCACACCTTATACAAAAACAACTAAAGATGGATCAAAGATTTAATTATAAGAGCCAAGACCATAAAGACCTTGGAAGGTAAGTAAGGAAGCTTCTATCAGACCTTGTAATAGGAAATGTCTTCATGAACTTCAAATCCAAAGGATGAGAAACAAAAGAAAAACATAGATAAATGGGACCTCCTCAAAATTAAAACCATTTGCACCGGAAAGGAGTTTGTGACAAAAGTGAAAAGACAGCCTCAACAATGGTAGAAAGTATTTGGTAACAAAATATCTGACAGGGGCCTAATATCCTGCACATGTAAAGAAATTCTGTACCTCAAAAATAAAAAGACAAACAACCCATTTAAAAAATGGGCAAGTGATTTGAACTGACATTTCTCCAAAGAAGCAATACAAAAGGCTAAAAAGCATATGAAAAGATGCTCAACATCACTACTAGGGAAATGGAAATCAAAACTACAATGAGATACCATCTTACTTCCATTACACTGGCAGACATTAAAGAAATCAGAGGACTAAGATGTTGGAGAGGATGCAGAGTAATGGACACCCTTATCTACTGCTGGTGGGAATGTAGAATGGCCCAGCCATTGTGGATGACAGTTTGGGATTTCCTCAAAAAACGAACTGTAGTTCTGTCATAAGACCCATCAATTCCACTGCTGGGTATATACCCAGAAGAACTGAAAACAAAGACAAGAACCGATTATGCACAACAATGTTCACAGCAGCATTGTTCACTATTGCCAAAACTGGAATCAATATAAGTGTCCATTAAGAGATGAATGGATAATCAAAATATAGTCTATACATACAATGGAATATTATTCAACTGTAAGAAGGAATACAGTACAACACATGGGATAACATGAATCTATCTGAAGGGACTTATGTTGAGTGAAGCAAGCCAGGCATTGAAGGACAAATATTACATGACCTCTTTGATAAGAATTAAGCTAAGTGAGCCAACTCAGGGAGCTAGAGTCTGGAAGATAGGTTTACAGGAAATAGAAAGGGATAGAAGGTTGTGACCCAATCCCATAGGGGTGAAATCTATAAGGTGTGAGTAGTTGTGCAGTGAAGGGATATGACAAGGGTGTAGAGATACTATTGGGTTGGGTGGTGCAAGCTTGACAGGGAGCTAGGTAGGGAGGATGGCTTGGTTGGTCCATGGAAAGGGAGGAACGGTTGGGGAAGGTAGCAGGTGAACACTGGGGATTGGTAGGTATGTGGTTGAAACTACAATGCTGAGAAAATTGTTTTGGCAATAAGAAAAGGAAGGGCTACTGGTTTAGGGTGTTGAAGGGAGGTATATTTAGGACAGGGCACACCTGGGGCAGTCTTCTAGAGAAAGTGCAAGTGATGATGTTGTCATAGTGTGTTGGATTAGTGGAGGGAGACCCATATAATGAGTGGAAAGGAGTTGAACTTCCATACAGGGGAGCCTTGATATGTTCTCAAACACAGGGGAGGGTGTCTCTGGAGAGTACGGGTGGTTCCTAATAAGGGAGGACAGACTACTGTGTCAAGCCATCAGCATTGTTGCAAGAATTATGAATCTTGTCCTTCAAGGAGTGAAGCCTGGTGATCAGAGTGGGTCCTGAGGGGAGGGAGAGGGAGGAAAGGATCAATGGAAGAGTAGGTATTTAGGGGGCAAAGGAAGTGTTCTGTATGATCTTGCAATGACAGAAACAGGCCATGTTAAATTTCATCAGAAATGTATAAAAGTATCTGGTCTAAAATGTAAACCATAATAGAAACCACTGACCTTAGTTTGCAGCTATGTTTTAATACTTGTACATCAGTTGTAACAAATGTACCATCCACATGTAAAAAAGTTCTTAACAAGGAAAGGGGAAAAAGGGGAGGATGTTGGGTATATATGAGGTCCTGTATATTCTATATGTGACTTTACTGTGACCTAAAACTTCTCTGAAGACAAAATGAAAAAGGTATAATACTGGGGAAGTAATGGAAGAAAATGTAACTGTACATATAGGACAACATATATTATGGTGATGAAAGGCAAAACTTAATTTTTAAAATTTTTAATTTTTAATTTTTCATATTTTAAATACCCTTTTTAAACCTTCTTTTAGTTTTAGTTTTCTTAAATTATTATGTATTTTATTTATGTTTAAACCTTTCATTATGACTTCATTTTCCTATTAAGTGAATTTGAAAATACTCTTGTTTTCATTTTTGAAGAAGTTTTAGATCACAGAAGGGTTACAACTATGGTAGGGGAGGACCATTGGTGTGGGGTGTTCATGATGGGGGAACATGGGAGGAAGCTCACCTGGGGATATATACAAGGTATATAAATATGTTCAAATGTTCATGGGGCATTGCCACAGTGGGTAGAGTAACATAACAACTGAAATAATATTGAAGTCCTATCCTTGGGAGCTCTGCCACATTCTCTAATGCTATAGCAACAATCCACCAAGGAGCAATGACTAGTGAAAAAGGATGGTCCGTTGATATATCCTTGAGATTGATGACTATGCTTATGTGTTTTTGCTCTTAAATTTGCAACTTAGCCTAGTGATGTAGGATACTTAAGAGTTACTTCCTGAGAGCCTCCATGTTACTCAAATGTGGCCTCTCTCTAAGCCAAACTCAGCATATAAATGCATTACCTTCTCCCCCAATGTGGGACATGACTCCCAGGAATGATCCTCCCTGACACTGAGGGATTACTATCAAGCACCAGCTGATGATGCAACTGGAAAAGGACCTTGAACTAAAGGGGGAAAAGGTAAAGATACATGAGTTGATATGGCTAAGAGACTTCAAAGTAAGCCAGGAGGCCATCAGAGAGCTAAACTTATAAATGTCTCTGCAGGATGTCATAGACTGCCAAAGCAGATGCTACCACGAATAGTGGGACACCTGAGGGATTCAGAGACACCCAGCTCATATGGTCAGGGCAGATAGCTCCAGAGATTGATGCCTGGCCACTGGGTCCTCCTTTGGAGTCTGTGCTCCTGAGTGTGACAGAGTTAGACTCAAATGTGACTTCTCTACACATGCCTCTTCTATCTCTTTTATTTGAACCTATAGTTGATGCTGGAATTGGTAGGTATACATCCAAAAGACTTGAATCTCTGGACAGTTCATGTGTCAGCTGGGCCCTGAGCCTCAGTGGAGGTGTAATGAATAATAAACACATGAGCCATCCATATGCTGCTTATAAGAGACTCATCTCTGACTCATGGATACAAACCAGCTATAAGTAAAAGGTTGGAAAAAGATACTCCATGCAAATAGTAACCAAAAAAGAGCAGGGACAGCTATATTATTATTGGACAAAACAGACTTGAAGTGAAAAAAAGTTATGAGTCAGAGAAAGTCATTATATATTAATAAAAAGGACAACCCACCAGGAAAATATATTAATGAACCTAACCAGGGTGCCCCAAAATACATAAGACAAACTCTGTCAAAACTGAAGGGAGAAACAGGCATCTCTACAATAATCACTGGAGGCTTTAATATACCACTCACATCATGAGACAGAACAACTGGACAGAAGATCAACAAGGGAACAGAGAACTTAAAGAATAATAAATGAGTTAGACCTAACAGACACACAGAATGCTGCATCCAAATGCAGCAGGTTATACATTCTTCTCACGTGCCCATGGATCCTTCACCAGGATACACTACATGTAGGGCATACTGCAGGTCTCAGTACATATGAAAAGACTGAAGTTATACAAAGAACCTTCTTAGATTATAATGGAACAAAATTGGAAATCAAGAATAGACAGGAAAAAAGTAACTTTGCAACTGTGTGGAGCCTAAATAACACACTCTTAAATTATCAGTGGATCAAAGAAGAAATTGCAAGTGAAATCAGTAAATGTATTGAGACAAATGAAAATGAGAACACAAATTACCAAAACTTACGGGATACAGCAAAGCCAGTCTTGAGAGGGAAATTTATAGCCCTAAACACCTATATTAAAAAAGTAGAAAGAGCTAAACTCAAAGACTTAACTGAACACCTAGAGAAATTGGAGAAAGAACAGCAAACCAATCCTCAAAGCAAGCAGAAGGAAAGAAATAATAAAGATTAGAGCAGAAATAAATGAAACTGAGAACAACAACAAAAAGAAAATAGAGAAAATCAAAACCAAAAGCTGGTTCTTTGAGAAGATATGTAAAATTGACAAATCGCTAGCAATATTACCAAAGGAGAAAAACAGGCAAATAAATACAATCAGAAATGAAAGGAGGGAAGTAATGACTGACCCCACAGAAATAAAAAGAATCAAAAGATGATACTATGAGAAACTGTATGCCAACAATGACAACCTAGAAATGGGAAAATTCCTAGAAAGGCACAACCAACCTACACTGACACTACAAGAAATACAAGAATTAACAAACCAACCACGTTTAAAGAGACCAAATCCATCATCAAACACCTCCCAACAAGGAAAAGCTCAGGACCAGATGACTTCAGAGATGAATTCTACCAAGCATTTCAAAAAGAATTACCAGCAATCCTTTTTAAACTCTTCCAACATGATGAAGAGGAGGGAAAATTACCCCACTCTTTTTATGAAGCCAACATCACCCTAACACCAAAGACAGAGAAAGACACTACAAGGAAAGAAAAGTACAGACTCATCTCTTCAATGAACACAGAGATGCAAAAATTCTCTCAACAAAATATTGACAAACTGAATCCAGCAACATTATCAAAGACTTACACATCACGACCAAGGGGAATTTGTTCCTGGTATGCAAAGCTAGCTCCACATAAAAAAACTAACATAATACACCACATTAAAAAAAATTGAAGGGAAAAAACACATGATGATCACAATAGACACAGAAAAGTTATTTGACAGAATCCAGCATTCTTTCTTGGTAAAAAATACTTCAAAAGGTATGAATAGAAGGAAAATGCCACAATATGATAAAAGGCATATATGTTAAACCCACAGCCAACATTGTACTCAGTGGGGAAATGTTGAAAGCTTTCCATCTAAGATCAGGAACAAAACAAGGATGCTCACTATCACCATTGCTATTCAACATTGTACTACGAGTTCTAGTTAGAGCAATTAGAGAAGAAGAAAAAATTAAAGGCATCCAAATAGGAAGAGGGTACAATAAAACTTGTGCTATTTGCAGATGACATGATCCTATATTTAGGAAATTCTGAAATGTCTACAACAAAGCTACTTGAGCTAATAAATGAGTTCAGCAAAGCGGCAGAATACAAGATCCATGTGCAGAAATCAGTGTTCTTGTACTGTAGTACTGCACAATCTGAGGAGAAATCAGGGGAAGATTCCACTTACAATAGCAACAAAAAGACTCAATATGTAGGGAGCAACTTCGTCAAAGAAGTACAGGACCTATACGTGGAAAACTACAAAACAGTGGTACTCTAAGACTAAATATCGTAAAGATGTCAATCCAACCTAAACTGATTTATAGACTCAATGTAAAACCAATCAAAATTCCAACAGCCTACTTGACAGAAATAGAAAAGGCAATTACCAAATACATTTGGAAGGGAAAATGCATCCAAGTAACCAAAAGCATTCTAAAAAAGAAGAGCAAAGTGGGAAGAATTTCACTGCCAGACCTTGAAACATATTACAAAGCTACTGTGGTCAAAACAGCATGGCACTGGCATAAAGAGAGACTCATTGATCAGTGTAATAGAATTTAGAGTCCAGAAATACACCCTCACCTCCATGGTCAACTAGTTCTTCAGACACCTACCAAGTCCATGTTAATGGGGAAAAAGTCCCTTCAATAAATGGTGCTGGGAGACCTGGATATCTATAACCAAAAAAATGGAACAGGACCCCTATCTTACATCCTATACAAGAATCAACTCAAAATGGATCAGAGGCCTAAATATAAAAGTAAGGACCATAAAACTGCTTGAAGAAAATGTAGAGAAACATCTTAAATGTTCATGGTGACTTTTCAGACCTTACACCCAAAGCACATGAAACAAAAGAAAAAAGAGATAAATGGGACCTCCTCAAAATTAAACATGTGTGCACCTCACAGGACTTTGTCAAATGGTGAAAAAGCAGCTGCCTCAGCAGAAGGAAAGCTTGGAAATCACATGTCCAATAAGGGTTTAATATCCATGATATGTAAAGAGATGTTACAACTCAATAATAAAAAAACAAATGACTCAATTAAAAAATGGGCAAAAGACATGAATAGACATTTGTCCAAAGAAGACATACACATGGCAAGAAAACACATGAAAAAATGTTCAATATGAGTAATGATTAGGGAAATGCAAATCATAACTAAGAGATATCATTTCACATCTATCAGAATGGCCACTATTAAAAAGAGAACTACAAATGTTGGAGAGGATGTGGAGTGATAAGAACTCTTACTCACACTTGGTGGGAATGTAAATGGTACAGCCACTGTGAAGGACTGTTGGGCAGTTCCTAAAGAAGTTGAGTATAGATTTGCCAGTGACCCAGCACTATCACTATTGGGTCTACACCCAGAACTGAAAGCAGTGAAACAAATATACATCTGCACACCCATGTTCATAGCAGTTCTATTCACGATGTCAAAAGCTGGAAACAACCCAGGTGTCCATCAACTGACAAATGGACAGTGCTTTATTCCCACGATGGAATATTATGCAGCTCTTAAGAAGAAATGGGCAAGTGGATTTGGCCCAATGGATAGGGTGTCTGCCTACTTTATGGGAGGTCCAAGGTTCAAACCCAGGGCCTCCTGATTGGTGTGATGAGCTGGCCCATGCACAGTGCTGATTTTTGCAAGTGCCATGCAGGGGTGTCCCCCACAGAGGGGAGCCCCATGCACAAAGAGTGCACCCCATAAGGAGAGCCACCCAGCGTGAAAAAAGCACAGTCTGCCCAGGAATGGCGCACACACACGGAGAGCCCATGCAGCAAGATGACGCAACAAAATGAGACACAGATTCTGGGTGTCGCTGAAAAATACAAGCTCGCACAAGGAGAACACACAGCGAATGGACAGAGAGAGCAGACAACTGGTGGTGGGGTGGGGAAGGGGGGAGAAATAAATAAAAAATAAATCTTAAAAAAAAAAAGAAATGAAGTAAAAAAACACTTGACAACATCAATGAACCGGGAGAACATTATATTGAGTGAAGCAAGCCAAACACAAAAGGACAATACCGTAAATACAACATTACTGTGAACTAAATATATTGAATAACATATTGTATGACTCCACTTATATAAAATGTAAATATAAATTAATTTATAGGAGGAAAAAAGCATTTGTGGAAGAATAGCCAAAAATGGGAGCTGTGAACAGTAGGGGAAGCACAGATGGAGGAGTGATGGATTTACTTTTTTTATTATTATTGAAATTAAGAAAATGCTTTAATAAGATTGAGGTGATGAATGCACAACTATGTGATGGTGCCCAATACCACTGATTGTGTGGTGAACTGTATGCTTTGTTTGTTGATACGTATCGATAAAAATGATTTGTTAAAAAAATGACAAACAGCACTTAAAAATGGGAAACTACGTAAATAACACTTTCACCGGAGAAGAAACATTCAATTGTTTTCATCACTAGGGAAACACAAATTAAAATCTGCTATGACTTATCATATAGACATAGTAAAATGGCTAAAATCAAGATAATAATACCAACTTTTAAGAAGATGTGGAAAACCTGGAGTCCTCATTACATTTCCAGTGAGAATGCCACATGGTGCTGCTACTTTGGGAACCCTTTTGTCAATTTCTTAAAAATATAAACTTACATCATTGTTGCTAGTTCCACTCCGAGATATCTATCCAAGACAACTTGCTGTACCATGATTCCCACAGCAAGTTCTTGGCCGCCAAAACTGGAAAAAAAATACAAATGCCTATCACCCGGGGCTTGGATAAGAGAAGGTGGTTCATGCGTGAATAGCTCTGCAGCTCTAACGAGGTTATTTCATTCAACTAACTTTCACAGAATAAACAAGTTACCCGAGTCTGGAAAAATGCCAAAGACTGAAACAGGCCCGGAGCCCCCTGTCGCCCACGAGCCCCCCGCGAAGGCAGCCCCCAACCCCCTGGCCCCAAACCGCACAGAAAGGGCAGGACCGGCGGGGCTCCGCGCACAACCTTCCCGCGAGCTGTAGCTTCGTGGGCTGCGCGGGCCAGGTGCGCCCTCAGCGCAGCGCGGGGACGACCGCTCGCCCGCTTTTCCGCGCTGCCGGCGGCCCCTGCAGCCCCGCGCCCCGCCCCGCTCACAGGCCCGCGGGCGCTCCCCGCCCGCCAGGTGGGGTCCGCACACGTACCGGGCTCCGAGCCAGGAGCAGGCGGGCGCCTGAGGAGGGGCCGCGCGCTCCGCCTGAGGGTTCCGGGCCGGCGCTCGCTGCCCCGCGGGCCAGACGGGGGCCCCGCGGGGCACGGGGGCCCCGCACGGGGGGGGAGGGGGGTGGGCTCACACACGGGGGGGCCGCAAACAGGGGGCTGGCCCTGAGCGGCGCCTCGGCCTGGCCCAAGCACCAGGTCAGCGGCCAGACCCAAACACCCGAGATTCTGAAAGGTGCCACCGCCGCGCCGCGTGCTGGGCGGGGCCTCAGGGGCGGGGCTGAGCGGTGGGGAAAGCGGCTGCGCGGCCAGCGGCGGGGCTGAGCGCCCGCCCTGCGCTTGCCAGGAGCCCCACCCCCGCCGCGGCCCCAGGCGGGCCCCAGCATACTTGGGGCTCCTGCGCGCTCCCGTCCCGCGCGACTTCGCGGGCCCCTACCTGCGTCCTCCGGGAGGAGCGTCTGACCCTGGCGGCCACGTGGCTACCCCCTGGCCAGTAGTGGGGACGCCTCCGGGAAAAGCTGCCAGCCTCCCCCCCTGATGTGAGTTAAATGTTCTTTTACATCACAGAAGACTGAAGCGCAGGGTGCAGCGCAATAAAGGGCAGCAGGAGGTGCGCTGGGTGGGGGGAGCGGGGAGTCTCATTGTAAACAGATGGTTACTGACTCCTTTTCAGCTAACAGGTCATGATTCCAGGACCCAAGATGATAAAAATAGTTAAAATGGACAGAATTGTTGTAGTTTCCCAAGATACACAGGAATTTTAAAGCAGAAAATCTTAAAGGGAAATTAAAATCTATGAAATGCTATGGTTATAAATGAATCAGCACTTGGAATATTTTAGACCAGTACTTGGGACAAACTGTCAGTAATTCATCTTTTAGGACTTGTGTAATCACTCCAAACACATTATTCCTGTAATGTCAAAAAACTATCATATAAATGGAAACTTAAAAAAAAATTTTTAATTTAATTGCCTTTTTTAAGCTACCTTGAGCACAAAAAAATGTTACATTAAAAAATATGAGGTTCCTGCACCCCCCACCCCCACCATACTATGCAAATAAAGGGAGACAGAACGATGATTAATGGCTGGCAGAGGTTGAGGGGAGTGGGGAAGGTGGGGTAACTCCTTTTGGGTCTATGAGATTTCCTTCAGAATGGATAAAAATGTTCTGAAATTAAATAAATTTGATGCACAACATAGAGAATGTACTAAATGCCACAGAATGTACTGTTAAAATTGTTAATTTTATGTTATGTCACTTTCACCTAACAAAAAATATGTAGATACTGTGAAGTGGAGGAAAAAGAAACTCTCATAATCATAATGCTCTTTGGTGCTTGAAAGGAACACTTTCTTTCTTCTATCTCTCTCACCTGCACAGTTCTGAGTTGTCACCTGCTGATGGTAGAGTTCCATGCCATCCAAAAGGAGAAGGTGTGCCTACATTGGAAAGAAGCCACAAAAATCCTGACTGGTTCCTGTTCAAGGAATAGGTTTCTCTAGTTCTAAAAATGGCTAAAAGCTAGGGTATTAAGTTAAACAAGTGTTACCAACACAGACATACTCAAGAGTCAATTAGGAGGAAAAAGGAATTTTGCAATTGAGCAAGTCTCTTGCTAGTCTTCATTACTAGAACCAATTAAAGCATTTTTCTTTTCTGCTCTAGTACAGAACCTGGTCAGAGGGTTTTTCTCCTAGCTCACTTAAGCTTCCCCTTTTCTATTAGCGCCTTTGCAGGGTTCTCTCTGACCACATGAACCTTCCCTGCCATTCTTTATGCCTCATTTCTCCCCTCCTCTCTCCAGTTCCTGCTCCCTCTCCTCCCCCTCCTGCTCCTGCCTCTTCTCTCTCTTCTCTCAGGCTTTTCTAAACCACAAGAGGCAGTGGCCTCATTTCCTTTGTCATAGAACCCTCAAATCCCAAAGAACTGCAGAATCATTCATCAAAGTTTGCAAGTTTTTTCTTTTACTTGTGTAGAGGACATGATCTTTTTTGTTTACTATTTGCATGGAGTATTTTTTTCAAAGATTTCATTTTCAAGCAGTTTTTATCCCTGGAACTAAGATGAGTGTCTTGTAGGCAGCACATGGATGGCTCATGTTTTTCCATTCATTGTGTCAGGCTATATCTTTTTTTTTTAAAGATTTATTTTATTTCTATTCCCTTCCCCCTCCATTGTATGCTCTCTGCATCCATTTGCTGTGCATTCTTCTGCATCTGCTTGCATTATCTGGTGGCACAGGGAAATTGTCTCTTTTTTTGTTGCATCCTCTTGCTGTGTCAGCTCTCGATGTTCAGTGCCACTCCTGGGTGAGCTGCACTTTTTTTTCACATGGGGCACCTCTCCTAGTGGGGTGCACTCCTTGCATGTGGGGCACCCCTATGTGGGGGCACGCCACACAGCAGGGCACTCCTTGAGTACGGCAGCACTGCATGTGGGCCAGCTTACCACACAGGCCCGGAGGCCATGGGGATTGAGCCCTGGACCCTCCATGTGGTAGACAGATGCTCTAGCAGTTGAACCATGTCTATTTCCCAGCCTGTATCTTTTGATTGGGGAGTTTAATCCATTCACATTCAATGATATTATGGTAAATGCATTATTTACTTCTATCACTTTATTCTTTGGTTTTCATATGTCCTGTCATATTTCTGTCTGTATTTTTGCTCTTTTGTTTATCCTTTCCGCTATTCTTTCTTCTATAATCTCCTCCAAACCTCTGTCTCCAGTCTTTTTCTGTCAGGTTGTAAGACTTCCTTTTAATTATTTCCTGCAAAATGGAATCATTTTTATGAAGTCTTTTAATTTCTGTTTTCTTTGCATTTTAAACTTACCTTCATATTTGATGGCCAATTTTGCTGGATAAAGATTTCTCAGCTGGCAGTTTTTCTCTTTTAGTATCCTAATTATATCATGCAATTGTCTTCTCTTCTCCAAGTTCTGATGAGAAATCCACAATAAATCTTTTTGGGCATCCATTGTATATGATAATTTGCTTCTTCATTGCTGCTGTCAGAATTTTCTCTTTATCTTTGATGTTTGACAGTTGGAGTAGTCCTATTAGACCTACTATGAATCTGAATAGACCTATTAGAGTAGGTCTATTCACATTTATTCTGATTGGGGTACACTGTGCTTCCTGGACCTGCAAGGTCATTACTTTCATGAGGGTTGGGAAATTTTCAGCTCTTATTACCTCAGATACTCTTTCTGCCCCTTTCCTTTCTCTTCCCCTTCTGGAACTGACGTGACATGCATGTGGTTGTGTTTTCTGTTATCACTCAACTCCCTGAGCCCTTGCTCAATTTTTCACATTCTTTTCTCTTTCTGTTCTCTTCTCTCTTCCATTTCTGCTGTTCTGTCTTCTGCATCACTTATTGTTTCTTCTGTCATTTCAAACTTGCTGTTGTATGCTTCTAATGTTTTTTGTTGTTGTTTTTGTTTGTTTGTTTGTTTCCTATTTAGGAGGTACTGGCAATTGAACCCAGGACCTTGTATAGTGTAAGCAGGTTCCCAACCCTTAAGCTACATCTGCTCTGCAGTGAGAGTTCATTTTTTCATTTGTTTGTTTTTAGAAGGTGCCAGGGATCAAACCTGGGACCTTGTACATGGGAAGTAGGTCCTCAACCACTTGAGGTACAACTGCTCTCCTCTAATTTCTTTTTTATCCCACTATTGTGTCTTTTATTCCCATGAGTTCAGTTACTTTTCTGTTCAAGTTTTCAAATTCTTCTTTGTGCTCACTTGGTGTCTTCTTGATATCTTTTATCTTTCGATCCGTATCATCTTTCAGTTCATTAATTTGATTTTGGAAGTTTGTGTGCATCTCCTTGGTTAGTTGTCTGAAATCCTGTGTCTCTTCTGGAGACTTTGATATATTCCTTTTCTTGGATCATTTCTTCTCTTTTCTCAGAGTGACTTGTTACTTTTGCTGATGTCTAGGCATCTGATTTGGATGGCGAGTTTACTCAGATGCTCACTTTCCTTGCATAGGGATTTAGTGGCAGGAGGCTGTGTGTTACTGGTGGCTTTGATTCTTGGTTCAACTTGTTCTGGGTCTTTAGGATTGTCCCCATTAGTTGCTCAGATCTAGGCCCTGAGCAGAGTAATGTATTGCAGACCTGCTTCCTAGGGCCTTGGGGAGGGAGACTGACTGTAAACACCAGAAACTGCCTTTCTTGCTTATTTACATCTGTGCTCCCCACATGCTTTTCTTGGTCCACCAGCAGATGGCACTCTTTGTCAGCCCTTCGGTTCAAAGCCTGGTCAGAGTGTGTTTGCATCTGCCAGACCAGATCACTGTGAAAGAGGATCCTGCCAGGAGGCTAAGAGCCTCCTAATTCAAACAGTCAGTCCTAGTCAATAGAGAGGGCAATTGAGAGGATCAGATCTTAGTCTTAGATCTCTTTAGTCCAGGCTGGCTCCCAGGCAAACAATAGCAGGGCCCCACCCAGCCTGCAGGAGCTCAAGAGCACAGCAGACCAAAGTTGTGGGTCAAAAGCAGCCAGTCTTAGGCTGTGTTGCTCTCTCCTGACTTCTGGGTGGTGGGTCCCCCTTTGTAACCAGTGGCCCCTGAGGCCTGAGAATTCAAAGTGTCTATTTGGTGGGGGTGGATACTGGCAGCTTCAGCATGTACTCACAGTTTTGCCACCATGGTTCTTTTCCATTGCCTCTCTCTCTGCTGGGTGGTGTCCAGCCTTCCCCTGGGATCCTGAACCCTAAAAGATTTTTTTCCAGGCCATTTCTGCCTGTCCTTTAGCTATTTTTCTGGAAGAGAAGAGAGTCCTCTGCCTTGCTAGTCTACCATCTTCCCAGAAGAATTATAAAGTAATGGAAGCCATTTGAGTTCACAAGATTTTAATAAAGATAATAATAATGCATATGTATTCAGACTATTTCTACCCCATCTTTCCATAATGGTTTTTTAGAATAGGAACAAAATACATATTTATAGAAATAATTAAGAAATTCTCTTGAAACTAAAGCATTAAAGAAGTTAAAGCCATAAAGAAGGCAAAAGTAAACATTCTCACAAAGAGAGTTAAATTTGACTGAATTTCTTAGTGTTCAGAGCAAAGGGAGAATTGTGGGCATTTGAAATACTGATTTCCAAAGTGATTTCTCACTTAATGATTTTTTTATTGCTTTCTGGGTCCCATTGGAAAGGTGAGTGGTCAGAGGGTATCATTGGTGTTGGGGATTGCATAATGTCCCCCACAAAAGGTATGTTCAGGTTCCAACCTCTTATCTGTGGGTGTGAACGCTTTTGTAAATAGGACCTTTGAATATATGGGCCTTAATCCAATGTGGCTGAAGTCCTTATAAGTGAAGGAAATGGATGTGGAAAGGAAGCTCTGGGAGCAGCCAAAAGCTGGAAATCAACAGAACCCAGAAGAGAAAGGAGAAGAGGAAGCCAAATGCATCAGCACATGACAGAAAAGCCAAGGAGCACCAAGATTGCTGGTGAGTCCTAAGTACTGACTCTAGGAGGAAGCAAGCCTTCTGGCCTCTGAAACCTTGAGTCTGTAAATCCCTGTTGGTAAGCCAACCCATTATATGGAATCCATTACAGCAGCTAGGAAATTAATGCAGGAGTCATGGAGGAAACTGAGAGTACACAGTTCTGACCCTCAGCCCCTTCCATCAGGGCAGCCCTCCTTTTATCATTTTTGTTAAATAGTTTCTCAGGCCAAAAAGCAATTACATATTTGTTTTTCACAAAGAAGGAAACATACCAGTCTTAAGAAAAGTTTTCCTGATGCAAGAATGCTGAAAGTGGTAGCTTTTACAGGGGTAATTAAATAACATATAACTGTTATGAGAGACAATGAATAAAAAAGAACAATAATAAAGATAATTTTTTTTTAGCAAATAAAAACCTTTTCTTGGTAAATAAAAAACAAAAGAATAATTATAAAGTATCACTTGAAAAAGACATTGTGGCAGGAGGTTAAACTGTGGTCCAGGTATGTAATATTTTAGTGGTCAGTGAAAAATGAAGAACCCAATATATATGACTTATGTCAGGGATTCTGAACCTTTCAATTATTGAATTCATTACTGTCTCCCAACAGAAAGGTTCAATCTTTATTGTACATGAAAATCTTGAAGGGAACATATTTAAAATACTATTTTCTATACCTTATACCCAGATATTTTTATCTGTGATTTAGTGTGGAGAACCAGAAATCTGCATTTTATGAAAATATATTACTTTTCTTGATTAGGTACATGAACATAATGAAAAATATCTATCTAGAATAATCTCACAATCACTTCTGAACCATCAGCCTAGTTTATTCTGCCACTCTTACAAATTATTATTATTATGAATTTCTTAACTCTATCCAGAAGGTTTTCCCTAATGTAACAATTCATTTTTAACACAGCCCTTTTTTCCTACTATTATATGTATTGGATGTTTGAATTGTACCACATTGGTTGCTTTCCTTTTCCTTATGGATATACTGTCATTTCCTTTTCCTGTGTTTTCCATTGGGTTAAAATGCAACATCCTAAATAATAAAATCATATTTCATTTGATATCAACTTAACTTTCATGACATGTACATATACTTTACCTATACCTCTACAAACAGAGAGGGAGATTTCATAACAGTGAAAGGATCAACCTAAGGGAAAGATATGACACCTGTAAATATATGCTCATTTAACACCTAAGATTCAATTTAAAGTAAAAAAAAAAATGACACCTATCTGAGGGATAGCCCTGTCAAGGAGGAGGGGGAAAGCTTGCTGTCGATTGATCTCCCAAACTCAGGTCCTTACATGATGCTCCAATATTCAGAGCACTTATCCTGACTGTTTTAATCATATGTTTACAAAGTCTGGCTCACCAAGAACATGTTCTCCCCTGAATGTACAGCATATACTAGTTGATTTCCAATGATTGTTTTGGAGTGTATGAGCAAATGAATGACTGAATGAATGGATGGCTCACCAGGCAGAGGTGAAGAAGTAGGAGAGTAGAGCATATTGTTGGAACTTTAAGGTTTCCCAAATGCTTTCAATAACTTTTCCCAAACTGAATGCCTTCAGATGTTAGTAGCTATTCAGTGAAAAACAGGAGTTCAGTGCTCAAACTTTATCTTCTCTGTTCTTTATTTAGATATCCCCAATGCCCATTACTGTGTTTATTTTTTTAATATAATTTTAAATTTTAAAAAAAGATACTTAGACTACATAAATATTACAAAAAATATAGAGGGGATTCCGATATGTCCCACTCCCAACCTTTTCCACATTTTCCCACATTGGTGTGGTATATTTGTTACAATTGATGAACACATTTTGGAGCATTGCCACTAACGTGTATTATAGTTTACATTGTAGTTTACATTATCTGCCCATAACTGTGTTTAAGTCCATTTCCCCATGTTTATAAACTTATTAGACCAGAATTTTATTAATATCTGAAAGAAGTGCTCCTTGGAACACTTTAGAATATGCTGACCTTTAGTGTAAGAGAATTCTGTTGGGTGGTTCACAGATGAGTCATAGAGGTGGATCATGGCCAGTTTGGAGATTTCTATTCTAAAATGCTGGAAGGATTTGAATTTTATTATGCAAACTATATAAATAATTGAATGGTTTTAGATAAGTATTTTGAATTTTATACATGTCGTAGCCACAGTGTAGAAGACAAATTTGAAGGAGGCTGGACCAGAAGTGGAAAAAATATTTGGAAGCTTGTGACAATAATCCAACCTATCAGTGATGAAATACTGGACTAAGTCTACAGTGAGAAATGGGAAGGTGGTGTGGAATTGAGAAGATATATTTAGGAAGTAGTATTGACACATCTTCAGACTAATTATATTTAAGAATGATAGAGTGGGAAATATAAAGGAAATTGTCCAGTTTCTGGCTTAGAGAATTGGGCAGGGTGTGGTGACATTCATATTGAAAAAGAAAATAGTGTAGAACTGTGGGGTAACAGCCTTAGTTTGAGGGATCTATGAAAGACAAGTGAGAAATTCACATGTGTGACTCAGGAACAAGATCTGGGCTAGATATGAAAAGTTAAGAGTCCTTGGCATCCTGCTTAAAACAATAGGTTTGGATGTGGTCACTGAAATAGACTATGGTGAATGAGAAGGAAAGTGAGAAGAAGATTGGACCTTGTGGAACATCAACATGTAAACAGTTAACAGAGGAAGAAGACACTGAGATGTATGAAAGAAAATTAGCATGGAGCCCCAAAAGGGAAATATGGTGAAGCCAAGATAGAAGAAGGGGAAGAACATAATCAAATGTGTAAAACTGCTGAAAAATCAGGAAGGAAAGTACAAGAATGATAAAAAAAAAAAAGAGTGGCCTTTGCATGTGAGAATTTGAAAGTAATTGGAATACCCATAGGAGAGTTGTTCCAATGGAGTGGTTGGCTGGGTTCAGCAAGTTCAAAAACAGAGGGCTGAAATAGAGATGAATAAGTCTGGAGAGGGACTGCATGGGACTGTTTCTAAGGAGCATAGCTCTGAAAGGAGAGCCAGAGGAGGCTGTACTGAGGTCTTCAGGGAAGCTGTCCTGATGTCACCAGGGAAGACTGTCCTTGGGCTGTTATGGGGGAGACCAGCAAGGCTCTATACAACAGGGCTCTCTAGCTTTGCTCTTTGTATAAATAGAAAGTGCTAATTGTCCTGTGCATTAATGAAAGGGATGTGGCTGATGTCAGGCAAAGGAGACCAGCCCCTGTGCTCTGGCCTCTCTGTGCCCCACCTGGGCCTACAGCAAGCCCAGAGGATCAAGTGGTACCCTGACCTCACCCCTCCCCTGCACAGAGCATGTCAGGGCACAATGGTGGGCGTCATGCCAATAGAGGGCTCCTGTACCCACAGCCTGGTGGGCTCATTCTCCTAAGTGTTTCTTTTTTCTGCCCTTGGGGAGCAGGATCCTGCTGCAGCCATCACAGGAAACCTCCCCCCCCCCCATGGGTTCCCCTTTCCTCAAGGCAAGCAGGGGCACTGGACTTCTGCAGCATCTCACCAAATTGACCTGCATGACAGTCATAGGATCTTGGAGGAAATCTGTTAGGACTGGTAGTGTCTGAAAATTTCATGGATTTCCTGTGGAGACATTGGTCCCCCTCTAATCCAAGTCTTCCTGGATGGGGGTCTCTCCTGAGGTGACTGATGACTGAGTCTCCTTCCCCATGTGGCCCTGCCCTCTCAGCACTTGCTTCCCTAGGCTGCTGTCAGAAGGGAGCCTCCAGGGAGCATCCTTCTTACAGCTGAATTGGCCACCTCTTATTTTATTAAACCCCATGGAAAGTACAAGTGTTGGAGGGGATGTGGAGGAAAAGGAACCCTCATTCACTGCTGGTAGCAATGCAAAGTGGTGTAGCCACCGTGGACAATAGATTGATGACTCCTCTGAAAGCAAAGTATAGAATTATCATATGATCCAGCAACTGGACTACTAGGTATATACACCAAAGAATTGAAAGCAGCATCTCAAAAAGATATTTGGACACCAATGTTCATAGCAGCACTATTCACAATTGCCAAATGATGGAAGCAACACAAGTTTCCCTCAATAGATGAATGGAGAAATAAAATGTATAACAGTATAGACATACAATGGATATTATTCAGCTGTACAAAGAAATGAATTCATGATATGCATGACAATATGGATGAACTTGGAAGACATCCTCTTGAGTGAAATAAACCAGACACAAAGGACAAGTATTGTAGTCTCACCTTTTTGAAAAATATACAATAAATAATCTCATAGCATCAGAATGTATTCATTCCTGTGGTGTGTATACAGAATGAGAAGTAAAGGCTTAAAATTGACAGCATTCCTATTTGGAATGATGGAAACATTTTGGCAAGTTATGATGCTCCATCAATGTGACAGACCCTCATTAAGAAAAAGACCCCCTACCAAGTTCTTCTAACTTCTGGTACTATAATTAAAGTACAGGATTTGGAACTATGGACCCACATTTCTCAACTAAGAAAGGCCCAGCCAGAGTCCTGGAATTTTTCTTACTCTGGAAACTTGAAGAAACTCAAACTAGTTGCCACAGTGTTTTTTGTATTTCTTTATCTTGCAATAATGTAAGAGACAAGATGGCAAGAATATTTCTGTTTCTTCAACTGTCTATTTGCCTCTCTAGCAGCTGGGCCAGTGCCTAACTCATTTGAGATTTGAGGAACTACTTAATATCATCTCTTTTCCCCACTGCAATTCCGATCTTAAAGGAAGACAAAATGACAGTTCAGCAGATATCTGAATTTTTTAATTTGACAACTTTTGGAGCAAATTGTTTAGTTGTATGCAAAGAGGTCCCTAACACCGTACCCCATCAACAAGCAGATGTGACCTTATCATGCATTACGTAGCCCTAACTGAGCAGCCTCTTTCTCTTAACAATATGAATTTGTCATGCATCCATGTCCTTCTGTGGCAGGATAACACTTTCCTTTTTATTGCTGAGTAACTAAATGGGCATAGTTGTACCACAGTTTGGTTATCCATTCACTTAGTGAAGGACATCTTGCTTTCTCCTAGCTTGTGGCTTTGTAACTAAAAATAGCTATAACTATACCAGTGCTAGTTTTTCTTATGTGGACATATGTTGTCAACAAATGGGTACATGCCTAGGAGTGTGATTAATGAGTCACATGCTGAGATATGTTTACTTTATTAATCATGCCAAAATGTCTTCCAAAGGGGCTGTGCCATTTGCATTCCCTCCAGTGAGGAAGGAGAGTTCCTGTTGTCCCACATCATTGCTAGCAGTTGGATTGTCTGTTCTTTGGATGTTAGCCATTCCAGTGGGTGGATAGTGTCTCTCATTGTTGTTTTAAGTTACTTTTCAATGACAAATGATGTTAAGTGTCTTTATGTGTGCTTATTTGCCAATTATATACCTAATTTGGTGAGGGTTCTGTTCAGTCATTTTCCAATTTCTTAGTTGTGTGGTTTGTTTTCTTTTTATTGAGCTCTATAGGTCTTTTGTATATTTTGGTACAAAATATATGTGTTTTACAAAACTTTCTCCCAGTGCAGGATTGAGGTCTCTTCATTCAATCAACAGTGTCTTCCACATAGTAGAACTTTTAATTTTTCAAATAAAGTCCCATTACCATTTTTTTCTTTTTATGACTCTTTCTTTAGATGCTGCATTTAAAAACTCATCAGCAAACACAAGGTCATTTTTTCTGTTGGAACCACACTTTTATTTTATTTTTTTAAATCATTTTGCTTCTTAGACATTAACATATAAACTACTTTAGGTGAATCTGTGTGTAAGGTGTAAAATTTATGTCTTTCTTTATTTTCAGTATGGCCATCCAGTTGTTCCATTTCCATATTTTGATAGGATTATGTTCACTTGAGTATATATTAATGGGTCTACATATGGGCTCTATTTTTTCCCCCATTTTTTTCTGTGTACCAAAGTCAAACTCTATTACTTATTGTAGATTTATAATAAGAACTGGAACCAGGCAGTATGAACTGCTCAGTTTTGTTTTCTTAAACATTTTGCATGCTCTTGTAGGAGCAGAAAAAGTTCAAAAATATATACAAAATATTTTTCTATGATTTTGTATAAGATCTTAAAAATATTGACTCTACCTACCATGAAACAGGAATATTTCTCCATTTATTTAACTTTTTACTACTTGCAAGTTTTTATAGGTTATGAGAGAAAAATACGTACTTATTTTCTTAGGTTTGAGCAAAGGAATTTATTATGTGGTTTTATAAGTATAAATGGATTTGTTTGTTTTTTATTTCATTGTTCACTGCAGGGAAGGAGAAATCTATTGATTTTTGTATACTTACCTAGTACTTTGCTTCTTGTTATCTCCATGCAGTCTCATCAAGGCACTGGATAGTTAGCTCCATTTTCTTTGAACTTCCAAATTTATAGCAAATTTATAAAAATTTAATTTCTGAGATTCTGTTGGTAGCCTGAATGGGGCGCATGTGCGCAGCTGAACAGTGAGCTCAAGCAGTTCCTTTCCTGCACCCTGACTGCCAGGAGAGGTTCCTGAGGATCTTTTTTTAAAAATTATTTTATTTTAAAGTTAAGAGACCACACAAAACATTGCATTAAAAAACGTGAGGTTCCCATATACCCCACTCCCCAACCCCATCAATTTTAACTGTATTTTTTTAAGATACTTAGATCATAAAAAAGTTACATTAAAAAAATATGAGGTTCCCCTATAACCCCATTCCCCCTCACCCCACTCCTCCCACCTTGACCACCTCTTTCATCATTGTGACACACTCATTGCATTTGGTGAATACAGTTTGGAGCACTGCTGCACCACACGGATCATTGTTTACATTGTCGTTTACACTCTCCCCAGTCCATTCAGTGGGTTATGGCAGGACATACTATGTCCACCATCTGTCCCTGCAATACCATTTAGGACAACTGAGCCATCATTTTGACCTGACTGAACCTCAGACCCAGTGGAGAAGCTTCCCTGTGGGCCCTGAGACCTGGTTGCCCTGTCCCATGTGGACAAGTGCTTCATTCTGCAGGATTGTCTTGGGAAGCTCTGGTGGCCGTGGGACAACTCTTGCCCTGTCCATAATGAGTCAAAAGCTTCATTAATAAGTTTTCATTCATGTTAATTCCTAAAATGGCTTCCCAGGTCCCCCTCATTGAATGTGTCTCATCAATGGTTTGGAGTTTTCAGGTAACAAACCTTGTACCTCCTTGGTTAAATTTCTTCCTAAGTATTTTATTCTTTCTGATGCTCTTGTAAAAGAAATTGCTTTATTAACTTTCTTTTCAGATTGTTTGCTTCAATGTTATAGGAATACAACAGACTTTTGTGCAGCTTTCTGGCATTATTAGCTATAACAGTATTTTGTGAGTCCTAGAGGGATTTTTATATATAAATCCTGTCCTTTCTAAATAGAGATAGTTTTGTTCTTCCTTTTCAACTTGGATGCCTTTACCTCCTTTTTCTTGCCTAATTACTCTGGCTAGGACATCCTTGACAGTGAGGAATAGCAGTGGCAAAAACAGCATCATGGATTGGGCCTTGATGTTATTGGCAAAACTCAGTCTTTCACCATCGAGAATGATGCTAGTTACTTAGCCTTCATTTTGCTGGCTTGTGTCTTTGTATTTCGTTATGAAAAGGTATTGGGTTGTGTCAAATGATTTATCTGCAGCAAATGGCATGGCCACAATATTCCTTTTTTCCCCTTTCCTTCCCCCTCCCCCAGCCCTGCTGTTTTTGCTGTGTCCCTTTGCTGTGTGATCTTCTGTATCTATTTCTCTTTTTGTCTTCTCTTCCCTTTTTTCTCCTCTTGGATTCCCATCCTGGGGACCTCTGCTGTAGAGAGAGTCTCCCTGTCACTTGAGCCACCTAAATTCCTGGTTTCTGTTATGTCTCACCCTGACTCTCCCCTTGTTTCTCTTTTGTTGTGTGATCATCTTGCTTCATGTCTCCCTTGCATAGGAACTGACTTGCTGCCTGGGGACTTGATTCACCAGACAGGCACTCAGCTCAGTGCAAGGTCACTTGGCTCACTGCATGGACACTTGCCTGCCACACAAGCATGCTTTTTTTTCTTAACCTGGAGGCCCCAGGGATGGAACCCAGGTCCTCCTGTATGGTAGGTGGAAGCCCAATCACTTGAGCCACATCCACTTCCCCACAGTATTCATTGCTTGATGAATTAATGTTGCTTGTTACTTTGCATCTTAATTCCATTTTATTTTTTAAAATATTTTATTAGAGAAGTTTAAGGTTTTCAGAAAAATCATGCTTAAATTACAGAGTTCCATATAACCCTCTCACAGGCAGTTTTCTCTATTATTAATTCTTTGCTTTAATGCTGTATTTTTGTTATAGTTAATGAAACAATATTACTAGAATTATCCTGTTATGTGTAGTCTGTAGTTTGCTTTAGGGCTCTGTTTGTGTTGTACAGTTCTATGTTTGAAATTTTTATTATGGTAAGATACGTACAACCTAAAATTTCCCATTTATTTTTTTTCAAATATACAATTCAGTGATGTTCATTTGTGTACACAGTATTGTCACTGACATACACTACCAGATTTTTCTATCACCCCATAGAAACTGCACTCATTAGACCAGGACACCAATTCCCTGCACCCCCCAGTCAAATGCCAGTTCACAGGAGCACTGATGCTCATGAAAGGAGGCCCAGCTGGAGCCATTAAGGTGCCCAAGTGTCTGCCCTGGGTCCACCCAACCAGGTCAACATTCGGAGGTCAGGGGCCAGGATCCAGGAGGAGGCAGCCTAAGAACTCCTCACTCCAGAGGGAGCCAAGGGTGTGCAGTCCTGCCCACACAGCCCATGTGCCAGTGATCAGGCTTCCCCAATCCTGTCCCTCCACGTGGGAAGTCTCGGTCATTGTACATTTCCCCCATGTAGTGCTGATGGGCTCCAGAGTTCACCATGAAGACTGCGGGTTCCTAAGCAGAGGTGAAAAGAAACCTCAGCATGAGAAGCAGATTCCCTCTTTCTCCAAACAGAAAGAAGGCACTGCCATGCATCAGGACACGGCCCTTGAACATGGGGTTTTTGAGACACCCACTTTTCAGAGGTGGTTGTGGTGCCTGGTGAATGCCCCTCACCCCTCACCCCGGGGGTTCTGATGGGCTCTCTTGCTCCTTGCCCAGTTTGATGGTAGTAAAATGCACATCGCTCTGCTGCAGGGAGACTTGTGTGTGTCCTTCAGCACCAGAGAAGGATGGATGCCCTTGAACTTGCCACACGTTAAAAAGCTGACACCCCTCAGACTTGATTGAAGGAGGAAAGAATGAGTCTGTATCTCACTTTAATTAACACAGGAAATGAAGAACCAAACTGCACCTCCAGGCTATCCTAGAAACAGAAATTTAATGTCATATTCTGGTCAAGATTTTGCTATTTATAAAACTCATCATGTCCCTACCCACGTGGTTAGTATTTATTTTGACTTTTATACAGAAATCAGTTGCCCTCCCACTTCTCCCCCAAATCCTCCATCCCCACTAATTCCTGTGTCTTCTCTCCTAAATCCAGGAAGCATTGTCCTTGGAACTTGTAGGGCCTGAGCTTATCGATAGGTCCATGCTGAGCCCTGCTCCCTCACTGGAAGAGGGTCTCCCTCTCATCTCTCCAGGGAGGGCTTGGTTTAGAGGGGGCCAAACCCCCTCAGTCTTGAGCTCTTGAGCAGCTGCTGGAGCTGCCTCTGAATTTTGAGGTACCTTCAACCCAGAAGCTGCACCTGGAGCTGGAGCTGGTGGCAGCGGTGATGCTACAGGGAAGTCCAGCTCCAGGTCTGGCTGTAGGTCTGGCTCTGGACCTGGTGCGGAGCTGGAAGAGGAGAAACATTTACCCCCATGATGGCCATCCCTCTGCCCTTCAAAGCACAGAACACCCCACAGCCTTGAGCAGCCCAAACACCCCCAGGAACCACCCCAGGCTGCAGTCCCTGGAGGCATGGTCTGAGCTTCCTCTCTCTTAGCTTCTGGACAACAGCAGCTTCTGAGGCTCTTCCTGGGTCCTGCCCCCCAGTCTCCCCAACCCCTGCCCAGCTCCCTCGTACTGTGTTATTCTGATAACCATGTGTAGGTGTCCCTGCCCACTGATGATAATCTCCCAATAGGTGGGGAGAAAGCCTTGCTCAGCCCTAATGCAGCTAGTCCCCTGCCTGGATTGGTGAGTGGGCCACTCATCACACCTCCCTTTTGGGACCATGATTGTGGGGTGGAGAGGACTAGGTGGGCAAACAGAGCTGGGAATGGGCTATGGAGGGGATGGGCTCTCAAGGGCTGGCCCTGAGACCCCTTTCTCCCCTTCTCCCCAGGGTGCCAGGGCCCCACCCAGAGCTCTCCTCCCCACCTGTCCTGCAGGGGGAAGGCCCAGAGCCCCACCCTGGAGGGAGGGGTTTTCCCAGCCCTCCTGAGCACCCCGACTTCCTTTCATGCTGTTGTGGAGATTGCTGTGTACAAGGCCTTTACATTTATAAGCTTACTGGTGGCTACTTGATTCTTTTAGGTTGCTATTGTTAAGTGGATTTTTCTTTCTTGACTGGTACCTCAGATTGCACATTTTTAGCGTACAAAATCTACTGATTTTTATGTTTTGATCTTCTATCCTGCCACTTTATTAAGCTTGTTTACAAGCTCTTAACAACTTGATTGCAGTGTTTATTCAGCTTTGTACATACAATATCATGTCATCAGCAAATAGTGAAAGCTTTATTTCTTTTCCAATTTGTATGACTTTTATTTCTTTTTCTTGGCTAAATGCTGCAAGCACTTCTAATAAAAAATGTTAAATTAGAGCAGTGACAGTGGGTGTCCTAGTTTTGTTCCAGATCTTAGAGGAAAAGTCTTTTTCATTTCACCATTGAATATGATGTTAATTGTGGGTTTTTCATATATATTCATCATGTCTAGGAAGTTTCCTTCTATTCCTATAATTCCAAGTGTTTTTTATCCAAAAAGGATCTGTGCCTTGTCAAATGCCTTTTCTGTGACAATAGAGATGGTTTTTGTAGTTTTTTCTATGGATCTGTTACTGTGGTGTATTAATTTGATTAATTTTCTTACATTAAACTACCCTTGCATACTAGGGATAAATTCGACTTGATCATGGGAAGCGGAAGTGGCTCAAGTGATAGAGTTTCCACCTACTATAAGGGAGGATGTGGGGCAGATCCCTGGGGCCTCCCGGTAAAAAGAAGAAGTGAAAGCATGCCCATGTGGCAAGCAAGTGCCTGCATGGTGAGCCAGTGCCCACATGAGTGCCCATATGGTGAGCCAGTGCCCTGTACAAGTGAGTCATGCAGCAAGATGATGATGCATCAAAAGAGAGACAAGGGGAGAGTCAAGGAGAAATGCAGCACAAACCAGGAACTGAGGTGGTGCAGGTGACAGGGAACCCCCCTACCCATCAGAGGTCTCCAGGATAGAATCCTAGAGGAGATAGGTGAGAAGAGAAGACAACAGGGACAGCAAAAAACAAACAAAACAAAGAAACAAACAAAAAACCCAGCGGGTGAGAGAAGGGGAAGGGGGAAAATAAGTAAATAAATAAATCTTTTTTTAAAAATCCACTTGCTCATGGTGTGTAGTTTGTTTGATGTGTTGTTGAATAGGATTATTAATGTCTTTTGGAGGATTTTAGTTCATTAGAGAGATTGATCTGTAGTTGTCTTTCCTTGTGGGGTCTTTATGTTGCTTTGGTATTAGAGTAATTTTGGCATCAAAGAATAAGCTAGATAATGTTCCTCCACTTCAAGTTTTGGGAAGGGTTTAAGCAGAATAGGTTTTAGATTTTCCTGGAATAATGGTAGAATTCACCCAGGAAGTCACTGGTGCTTGGCTTTTTTGATTTGGTGTGATTTTTTATGGCCAATTCAATTTTGGTCTCTTGATTTCTTCTATTTATTCTTTTGTCAGTGTAGGATGCTTGTGTGTTTCTAGAAATTTATCCATTTCATCTAAGTTATCCATCTTATTGGCATACAGTTTTTCAAAGTATCCTCTTTAATGATACTCTTTAATTCTGTGGGATCAGTGATGATAGTCCCTCTCTTGGTTTTTATTTTATTTATTTGCATCCTCTCTCATTTTTCTTTAGTTCATCTAGAATATCAATTTTATTAATCTCAAAAAACCAGCTTTTGGCTAATTTTTCTAGTGTTGGTTTTTTTGTGTTTTTTGTTTTTTGCTTTTAATTCTCAATTTCATTTTGTTCTTCTCTAATCTTTGTTATTCCCTACTTTCTTCTTCCTTTGGGATAAGTTTGTTCTTTTTCTAGTTAATATAAATATTTTAAGATGTAAATATGCAATTGGTTCCTATAAAGGAAAACATTTCACTAAAACAAGAATCCAGAAGCTTTAATGTGGACCAGTTCCCAGCGAAATAGCAACCATTGTCTGCATGTGGTAGGATAACACCTGCACCTGCAGCACTGCAGGGCTCATACACATTGTAGACCGAGAAGGCTCTCGCTGCTTTCTGGGGCAGCTAGTGGTAGTTGTGCACAGCTCCAATTGCTCATATTATTAATGATGTGAGGCTGATAATCATATTGTTGCTACTTTTTAAAATTAATTACTTGATTTTCCATGAATTTTTTTTCTCCCATCACATGTCAATAACCATTTTTTTAAACTTTATTAGAGAAGGTGTGTGTTTACAGACCAATCTTGCATGAAGTAGAGGATTCCCATATACCACCCTATTGTTAACCACTTGCATTGATATGCAGCATTTGTTATAGCTGATGAAAACAGATTTATAATTGTACTGTTAACTATAGCCCATGGTTTACCTTAAGCTTCACTTTCTCTGTAGTGCAGTTCCATGTTCATTTTTTTAAATTTGTTACCACAGGTACAATCTAATAATTCCCCTTTAGCCACATTCATATATATATACTTCAGTGCTTTTAATTATGATCACAAGGTAGTGCTCCCTTCAGCACCATCTATTACCATATATTTCTACCATTCCAATTAGGAACTCTGTACATTTTTAGTCTTGACTTCCCATTCCCTATTACTGCCCTATCTGCTATTCTAGATTCTGACTCTATAAGTTTGCTTGTTCTGATTATTTCATATCAGTGAAAACCTACAATATTTGTCCTTTTGTGTCTGGCTATTTCACTCAACAAGATGTATTCAAGTTTCATCCATGCTATTGCATGTGTCAGAACTTCATTCGTTTTTACAATTTAAAGCTCTTCCATCATAGAGAAGTGAGTGTGGCTCAAGTGATTGGGCTCCCATCTACCATATGGGAGATCCTGGATTCAGTTCTCAGGGCCTCCTGGTGAAGGTGAGTTGCCCTGTGTGGTGGAGCTGGCCCGTGTGGAGACATGACACAAGATGACACAACAACAACAGCAAAGAAAGGAGACACAGAGGAAAAGACAATGAGAGACAAAATCAGGAAGCTGGGGTGGCTCAAGCAATTGGATGCCTCTCTCCCACATCAGAGGTCCTGGGATTGGTTCCTGGTGCCTCCTAAAGAAAAGAGGAGAAGAGAGGACAAGCTGAGAAGACAGACATAGAAGAACATGCAGCAAATGGACACAGAGAGCTGACAGCAAGTGCAAGTGGTATGGGGGGTATAAAAACAATGATAATAAATCTTGAGAAAATATTCCATTGTATGTATATATTTTGTTTATCCATCCATTGTTGGGCACTTTGGTTGCTTCTTTGGGCAATTAGGAATAATGCTGCTATGAATAGCTGTGTGCAAATATCTCTTTGGGTATTTCCTTAGTGAATGCTGCGACCCCTGCAGTGCAGTCACAGCTGAACAGGGTCTGCACAGTTGCAAGGAGGGGATGAGAGGATGAAGAAATGAAAGACACAAAATAGTGGGGACCAGGTGGACCATGAGGAGATTGCAGGAGTTTGCAGCTACCTCAGGTACCCAGTTTATTCAGGCATGTTATTTTATAGCTTAAGTGACATCAGCACATTCAGCAGTTCTCATGGGAAACTCTTGTTTCTACACCACCACAAATACAATAGTTATTCTTCTGTTCAATAGCCCTCTGATAACAGTCCTCCTAGAATTCTTACGCACACAGAGCATATTTTGTTCAGCACATAACTTTGCCCAGGGGCACCTCCTTCTTTATCTACATTCTTCCTGTGAACTTTGGAGGCTGCTTTGCAGGTTTCTGGGGACCCTGCTTTGCAGAGCTCCCTACAAGGGAGACTGAGGGGTCATATGGTAATTCTATACTTAACTTTATGAGGAACTGTCAAACTGACTCCCACAGTGGCTGAACCATTTTATAATCCCACCAGCATTGAATGAGTATTCCTATTGCTCTGCAACCTCCCAAACACAGGTAATTTTGTTAATTTTTAATAGCAGTCACTCTAATAGGTGTGAGATGATGTATGTCACTGTAGTTTTGATTTGAATTTCCCTATATTTAATGATGTTGAATATCTTTTTATGTGTATTTTAGCCATTTTTATATGTTCTTTGGAAAGATGTCAACTCTTTTCCTTGTTTTATACTTTTGGTGGTGTCCTTCCTCTGTTGTTAAGTCAAAGGATTTGTTTATAAATTCTAAATATTAAACTTTATCAAATATGTGTGTTGGAGAAAAATGGTGTTCACTGGGACATGGAGACTGATTGACCACAGGCAGAAAAAGAATTTATTGAGAAGCTCTCCCAATGAAGAGGTCTGAAGAACAGACTTCAGTCCCCCTCACCAGCATGATGGGGTTCTGAAGAGAGACTTCAGCCACTCCTGGAAGGGGGGCCTTGAATTTATACAGAACTTTCCTAGGTGGGAAAGTGATAGTTAGTGGGAGGGGGTTGAGGTTCTGAGTGAGGTGCAGGGACCAATAGGGAGCTTTAGAGGTGAAAATTTTCCTGATAATGAATAGAGAGTTCAGGGTCTCTTGGAATGCTGCAGGAGCACATGTTTCTTTTGATCTGTAGGGTTTTCAAGGGTTTCTTTATTTCCCTCTGGTATGTAAACAGTGAACGTTTTCAGTCTCCCTCTGATATTTGGCTAGAGTAGTAAAGATCTCCATCTCTCTCTGACAGGCAGATGGTGAAGGTCTCTATCTCCCTCTACTCCTGACTCTTTGAGGTTCCTTTCTTTAACCTGTGGGGAAGTGCCCTCAGACATGGAGGAGGGGGTTGCCTTTTTCCCAATGCATGTCAGGGGAAACTGAGCTACAGCTTGTTAATATTGCAAACCTCTAACAATGTGGTTTCCAAATATTTTTTTCCCATTGTGTAAGTTGTTGTCATTTCATTTCTATGATAAAATCCTTTGAGAGCTAAAAATTTAAACTTTATGAGGCCCCATTTATCTATTTTTTCCTGTGTTGCTTGTGCCTTATGTGTAAAGTCTAAGAAACCATCACTTAACACAAGGTCTTGAAGATGCTTCTCTACATTTCCTTTTTTTGAGTTTGATATGTCTTAGCCTTACATTTAGGTCTTTCATCCATTTTGAGTTGATTTTTGTATGAGGAGTGAGGTAGCAGTCATCCTTTTTTCTTCTTTTTTTTTTTTTTTGCAAATGGAGATCCAATTTTTCCCTCAATACCTGTTCAAGAAAGTACTCTTTCATAATTGAGTAAATGAATGGTCTTTGCCCCCATGTCAAATAGGTTGGCCATAAATGGAAGGGTTTGTTTCTGACATCTCAATTTTAGTCTTTTGATCTCTATGCCCATCTTTGGGAATACCATGCTCTTTTCTGTGTGTTTTTTTAAACACATCAGTTTTATTGACACATATTAATAAAGGATATAATCACCCAAAGTGTATAATCAGTGGTATTTGGTATAAGTGCATAGTTATTCATTCATCACCTCAATCATCATTAGAATATTTTCATTATTTCAATGATAATAATTACAAACAAAAACCTGACAAATAAAGAAGAAAATTCTCCACCTCTCAATCTCTCTATCCTTCCTCTGCTGTACATAGCTGCTGTTTCTGGCTATTCTTCCATAATTCTTTATTAAGCAGTTTACTGAGATATATTTATATATCATATGATCTATCCAAAGTGTATAATCAATAACTTTTAGTATAATCAGAATGTTATGTATTCATCACCACAAAAATCTTTAGAAGTGTTTCATTACTCCAAAAAGAAAAACTTTCATTTTTAAAAGAAGCTTGTTGGTGTAGATTGGGAATTTGTTGATTCTATAAATTGCTCTGGGTATGACTGACATCTTAACAATATTTTGTCTTCTACTACATGAACACAGAATGTGTATCTATTTATTTAGGTCTTCTTTGATTTCTTTTTAGCAATGTTTTGTATCTTTCTGTGTACAAGTCCTTTATTCCTTGGTTAGATTTATTCTTAGATATTTCCTCAGTGAGTAAAAGGTTTTCTGTTTGCATCTGTCCTGAGGAGGGGGCTTTGCCATGTGTTCTCTGAGAAGATTGTTCTTAGGGAGCACAAACACTTCATTTTCTGCACTCTTCCCCTGGGTTTATTCTTAACTTTCTCATGGAATGCTTAAGCAAGACTTAAGCAACTTTCCAATCAAGGCATGCTGTAGTTTCTTTTCTGACTGAGGGTAGTTTTCATGTAAAATTCTGATAGCTTCAGAGAGAGTGGGAAAGCATATACAATTGGGACACAAAAATACAAAAGGATGGGATTTTCCAGTTGGTTAAGTTGGGGACAGGCTGGTGCCAGATGAGCCATACTGAAGCCCAAGGAGAAAGAGACCATGGGTGACCCTGTTTACATGTTTGCATCAATTTTTAGTGTGCAATAATTCATCCAACATTAGTGTAGTGAAAAGTGTTTAAAATTGAGAAATATGTGAACTGAAAATAAAACAATATTTTAAGTATGAAATTTTATATGTAACAAATCCAGGATTTATTTTAATATTTATTTCTTGAATTTAGGAAAATGGACATTTCAAAAGTTTTTTCTAATTTTACTATATGTTCATTTCATTTTCAATTGGTGTAACTGCATCATTTAATAATTTCCCATGAACCAGTAATCGTGTTAAATAAGCTTGTTTTTTTTTAACTTCTAACACATATTTATGTATTAATAAGTTTTCATTCATGTTACCTTCTGTGATGGTTATATTGTGTCAACTCAGCCAGGTGTTTGCACCCAGTTGCTTGGTCAAGCAAGCACTGGGCTGACTGTAGTAAAAGGGCATTTATGGACTTTAGTCACTGTTGACTTTACTGCAGCAGTAAATCATAGACAGCTGATTATAATTACATCAGGGAGATTGCCATCCGCAGTGAGTGATGCTTAACCCAATTGGTTGAATGCCTTAAAGGGAAAGTGATTCCAGCATTGAGAGAGAATTTCCCAGCTTGTCTTTGGACAGCCAACCTCTCCCAGAACTCATCAAGAACCTTCACTGGACTTTCATTGCAGCCCCTGGTTGTAGCCTGCCTGCAGAACCTGGACTTGTGCATCCTCACGGCTCCATGAGAGACTCATAAAATCACACACTATTGACAGATATCTCTTGCTGATTCTGTTTCCCTAAAGAACCCTGACTAATACACCTTCCTAAAATGTCTTCCCCAGCTTCCCCTTCTTTAATATATTTCAGCAATGGTTTGTCTTTTTCAAGTTACAAATCTTCCACCTCCTTGGTTAAAATTTCTTCCTAAGTAGTTTGTTCTTTTGATGCTGTTGTTAAATTAATGGCTTTTTAAATTTCCTTTTCATATTATTTGTTGCTGTGGTATAGAAATACAAGAAACTTGTGCAGCTTTGCTGAAAATACTTATTAGCTGTAAAAGTATTTTTGTGAATTCTAGAGCATTTTTTATGTATAAATCATATCATCTGCAAGTAGCAGTAGTTTTACTTCTTCCTTTCCTGTTTGGATGCCTATTCTATTTTTCTTGCCTAATTGCTGTGGCTATTATATCCAGGACAATGATCAATAAGTGATGAAATATTATCTTTGGTTTGTTTCTTAACCCATTGGGAAACCTTTTAGTCTCTCCTAATGACTAGAAAACTAAATATGTATTCCTGATTTTGTTTGCTTATTTGTTTTTAAGAACAAATGCATATTGGATTTTGTCAAATAGTTTTTCTGTGGCAATAGACATGATCAAATTTTTTGTTTCATTTTCTTTGAATTAATGATATATGTTATTTTGTATTTTAATAGACTTTAATTATTTTATGAGTTTTTTACAGATAAATCGTGTATAAAGTACAGAATTCCCATGTACCTCTCACAGACACACAGATTTCCCTATACTTAACACTTTGCATTAATGTGGTAATTTTGTTAAAACTGAAACCCTGTGACAAGATTTATATGTTTAATTTTAGTTCATAGTTTATGTTAGTATTCACTGTTTTTGTTGTAGAATTCTATGATATTTTCATCCTTTTCTCCTGGTAGCATATATACAACCTAACATGTTCCATTTTAACCACTTTCCAATATACAATTCAATGCTGTTATTTACATTCACAATATTGTCACTATATCTGCCATCCCAATTTTCCCATCACCCCAAACAGAAAATCTATACCAATTTAGAGTTACCCCATTCCCTATACCCACCCTGACACAGGTAACCTGGATTTTAATTTCCTACAATAAAATTCATTTTTTCAGAGCTCCAGGGAAAGTATGCAGAAAGTATAGTTATTTCCTATACCCCCCTCTTCATCCTCTGCCCACAGTTGTCTTTTTTATTCACATCTGGCATTAATGTGGTACATTTTTTTACAGTTGATGAATCAATATTGATCCATTTTTGTCAATGAAAGTCCATAGATTAGGTTAGAGTTTACTCTGGATTGTGTAGTTCTATGGGCTTTGACAAATGCGTAAGGTCATGTGTTCATTATAGCACCATATGGAACAGTTCACTCACCTAAAAATGCCAGTGCTCCACCAACTCACCCTTCCCTCCCTCCCCCAGAAACCTGGCTATCTTGAACTTTTTATTGATTCTATAGTATTGCCTTTTCCAGAATATCATATAGTTGGAATTAGATGGTATGTAGGCTTTTCTAGACTGGCTTCTTTCACATAGTCATATGCATTCAAGATTTCTCTATGCTTTTTCATGCCTTGATAGCTATTTTGTTTTTGTTGTTGTTTTTAAAGATCTATTTAATCACCCCATTGTTTGCACTTGCTGTCTGTCTTCTCTGTCCATTTGCTGTGTGTTCTTCTCTGCTTATCTTCTCTTTAGGCATCACTGGGAACTGATCCTGGGACCTTCTGGAGTGGGAGAGAGGTGATCATTCTCTTGCACATCTTACTATGCCAGCTCTCCATGCAGGCCAGCACTCTGTGTGAGCTAGCATTCCGTGCAGGCCAGCACATGCAGGCTAGCACTACTGCATGGGCCAGCACTCCATGTCGGCCAGCACTCCATGTGGACCAGCACTCCATGCAGGCCAATGCTCTGTGTGGACCAGCACTGTGCATGGACCAGCACTTCCATGTGGGCTAGCACTACTGCACAGGCCAACACTCTATGTGGGCCAGCACTCCACATGGGCTAGCACTACTGCATGGGCCTGCACTCCATGTGGGCCAGCACTACTGCATGGGCCAGCACTCTGCATGGGCCAACACACTGTACAGGCCAGGACTCCATGCAGGCCAGCACTCCACATGGGCCAGCATGCAATGTGGGCCAGTATTCTGTGTGGGCCAGCTTTCCACTTAGGCCAGCATCCCTTCACCAGGAGTCTCTGAAATCAAACCCTGGACCTCCTATATGGTAGATGGGAGCCCAATCGCTTGAGCCACATCAGCTTCCTGCTAATATGTTTTGATCACTGGAAAACACTCATTCTATGGACATATCATGCATTGTTTATCTGTGCACCTATTGAATGGCATATTGATTACTTCCAGTTTTTGGCAATTATGAATATGCTGCTATAAACAATTAGTGCAGGTTTTTGTGTGGATGTGCATTTTCAAGTAATTTGTATGAATAGTTAGCTGTACCAGTGCTGGATTGTGTGGCAAGCCTATGTTTAGCTTTTTAAAAAGCTGACAGTCTTTCTTTAAAAATGACTGTTCTTGGGAAGCAGACTTGGCTCAGTGGATAGGGCATCCACCTACAACATGCGAGGCCCACGGTTCAAACCCCGGGCCTCCTTGACCCTGTGGAGCTGGCCCATGCACAGTGCTGATGTGCACAAGGAGTGCCCTGCCACGCAGGGGTGTCCCTGCATAGGGGAGCCCCATGCACAAGGAGTGCACCCCTTAAGGAGAGCCACCCAGCGTGAAAGAAAGTGCAGCCTGCTCAAGAATGGCACTGACCACACAGAGAGCTGACAATTCCCGTGCTGCTGACAACAACAGAAGCAGACAAAAAGAAGACCATGCAGCAAAATGGACACAGAGAACAGACAAGGGGGGAGGGGGAATAAGTAAAATAAAATATTAAAAAAAATAACTGTTCTGTTTTGCTTTATCACAAGCAATGAATGAGAGTTACTGTTGCTCCACATCTGCACCCACATTTGCAGTTGTCGGCTTTTGGGTTTCTAACCATTCAAATAGTTGAGCAGTGGTATCTAACTTTTAAAATTTTTATTTCCCTAAATACCCACATCCTAAAGATGATGCAAATGCTTTCCTATGTTTCTATGTCATCTGTATCTCCTTTTTGGTGAGGTGTTTGTGCAAATCTTTTGTCCATTTTAATTGGGTTGTTTTTTTATTGTTGAGTTTTAAATGTTCCTTGTATATTTTGGATATAAATACTTTATCAGAAACGTGGATTGCATATACTTCCTCCCATTCTGTAGTTTATCTCTTCATTTTCTTAATAGTGTCTTTTGCAGAATACAGTTTTTAATTTTTAAAAGAAGCCCAACCTAACATTTTTTCTTTCAATATATTGTGCTGTTAGTATTCTGCATAAAGTCATTGCTAAACCCAATGCCACCTATAATTTTAAAAATTGTATATTTTTGCATTTTATTTTTGAATAATGATGCATTTTGAGTTTGTTTTAGAGAAATTTATATAGTATATGTCTATGTTCTTTTTGCATTTGGTTGTCCAGTTTTTCCAGCTTAATTTCTTGGAAACTCTGTCCTTACATCTTTGAATTGCCTTTGCTCCTTTGTCATAGATTAGTTGACTGTTCACTATATATACATGGAGGATTTACTTCTTTTCTCTCTATTCTGTTCCAATTAACTGCCTGTCTATTGTTTATCCATGACCACACTATTTTAATCACAATAGCTTTCTAGTTTTGTTTTGTTTTGTTTGGAATGCAGTATATTTTTAAATACAGTAAAAGCCACCTGCAAGTTAACCTGACAAGTTAACAAAGCTTAAGATATACCAGGTCATATCAACATTCACAGTCTTTTTACCCACATGAGAATAATATGTGGTAGTGTTTACCTGGAATGTGTATACATTTATAGGGGCAAGAAACCTTTGCAAATTCAGATTTAAAGGAGCTGAAAACAGAAACTAGATGTCCAAGGGTGATGTAGCTGTGATTTGGAGATACTCTACCTCCTCCAAAGTTTGTGCACTTTCCAAAAGTTGAGCCGTTAGGAATCCAGCAAGCAGCTGTGGCACTTGTAAGAGCTTGGCTACTAATCTTGCAGGGTTTCCAGGCCCAGAAGAGGAATATGAACTCTCTACTCTTGCCAAAGTATGAAACCCCTAATGTGCCCACTGTGGGTGTCAGAAGAAGACTGGCATCTGGATGGAAAAGTCATCTAGGAGGCTCCCTGGCTTAAGTGTCTTTGCCACGGAGGGCAGCTGGGGTAGTGAGGGGAGGTGGAAGGGAGAGAGAGGGTGGGAAGGAAGATAAAATGAACACTATGTGCTTACAGAGAGAATCACTCACTGTCAGCATGCTGTTTCCACCCATTTTCCTTACATGAAGAATCTGGGTGATTCTATGAGGAAGAAAGCCTGCACATGGGGCACCAGCATTACAGCAAGTTCACATGAGCAAAACCTTCCATCACATTCTCTAGAACTGGTGAGGCAGTCCTGGGCAGGGAACTTGGCTCAATCTGATACATTGAGACTCATGTTCCTCAGGAAATTAGCATGAGGTTTGTTTAGTGGTTAATTACCTTTTTATTATTGAATTATATTGTAAAGGCTTAAGTAGTATGTCTACAATTTAATCAAGACAAAACAATTTGCATTTAAATCAAGGACCCATTTACTGTAGTGGCATAAAAGAGGCACAGACAAAAGATCAAGTACATGTTTTTAAAAATAAAGACTACATGTTTTACCTGGTCCCACTTTTACTATTTTGGACTGTACATTTCCTCCTAGAGAACTAACATATTTATGTTGAATCTGATTTATCTTCCCACATTTAAAAAATTAAATACAGCTTCTCACACTTTCTAAGTTATAAACAAAAAGGAAATGGTTTTAAAAAAGTAAATCTGCTGTTATCCTACAGTGGAAAGGTTGAGTAAAACATGGCCCCTTTGTGGCTCATCTCAAGGAAACACATTTACTCAGAGGCAAGCATTTGTGATCTGAGAGTAAGTTTCCCACTTCCTTTGCAGGACCAGATCTTCAAGTGTTTCTGGTCTCAATTGCAAAGTAAGTGAAAATGTCTGCATAACAAGTATAAGTCAAAAATCAAAACAGGGCTAATTAAAATCAAAATTCTATGCCAGTCTAAATATATATCTTCAGCTTTTTCCTTTTTTATTGCAGATGGTACTTAAAAATAACTTACCTTTTTAATGTTTTATGAAAATCAAATGAATAAGTTTAAAAATTTTATACTTCACTTGATTGTATTGAAATTTCAATTACCTACTGCTTTACTTACCCAACTTATACATGAGGTAAGTTTCAGCTAAAAAAAAATTCCACCACAAAGATAAAACTGGTTCAAGCACATGCAAAATCATAATGCCCCACTCATGTTCTGAGTGTACAACTTTCACTATCGTGTATCCAAGAAAAATCCAAATGGAACCTAAGAACAGTGTTTAAAGTTTCTAACTTCTAAACACACATTTACTGATCTAAAAAATATTTTGTTACCAAATTGTACAGAATTCATGTTTTACTGTAAACAAAGAGGACACATTTCCAATATTGCTTGATAGCCAGCTGTCAGTTTTCTAAAACACTATATTTTTGCAGTAAAATATCCCCGCTAGAAATCAACTGTATTTAAATAGATCTTAACAGAAGTAAGACATTCATTGTACTAGAAATCTTTTAAAAAGTGAGTTCAATCAGGCTACAATAACATTGACATGAATAAAAATTACAGGAGAGATTACTGCTGTACTTTTCCCCATAACTACTATCAAACTTTGTTTAAATTGTGCAACCCCAAATTATTCGTGTTTCCTCTTGCTGAATTTCATTATGTTTCACAGAGAAGGAATCCTAAGATTCGTTCTGTAAGAATTCAAGATTTTGAAATGTGTAGGTTCGCATTATACTACCATGTTTTGCCCTTCTTGTTTTCCAAATACACAGAAACAATGTAATTTTTCTCAAAAAATGAAATAAGATGTCCACGTGAAAAAAATAAGCCTAGAAAAAGTTCCAGAGCTAAAAAAGTTTATTCAAATGGCCACAAAGTGACCTCTAGTTTAAAGTCCAAAACACTTAAATGAAGTTCATTTATGTTTTCTTTTCTTTTCAAAGGAATACTGTAAAATAATCACATTATTTTAGTTCTTGAGTCAACAAGTGTACACAAATGTTTTATTCAGTTAAAATTATGAGACCAAGCTCAGTGTGCCAAAGATATAGCATTCAGTTGATTTTGCAGAGTTTGCAGAAAAAAATTTAGAGATTTCTTAGGGAACTGACCTGGTTCCCGATTGTTCCTACAACAGGGGCAGGATCTCCTCCCTATTTCAGGGTTGCTCTGTGACAGCTGGATCATCTTCATCTTCTCACCTGGGTTCATCAGTTTTCTTTGTGGCTTTCCTGGCAAGGTGGGGCAGCTCAGTTCTGCAGCGGCTGCCCCAGCCAGGATGGGAAGGGCTCACCCCGTCGCTGCTGCTGGCGCCAGCAGGAGCGCGACCAGGTGTGCACGGAGGCTGCAGGTGGAGCTCACCTGCACGTGTTTGTGCCATTCCCTGGGAGGTTCACCCTGGGGGCCAGCTCACTCCTCGACTTCTTTTTCATGGACACCAGGGTCTCCAGTAACCCAGGTCCTCGCAGGAAGCCTCTCTCTCACAGCCCCAGCACACGGCTCCCACATCTTGCTCTACTGCGCCTGCGCCGCCAAGCTCCTCTGTGGGTCCTGCCCGGTGGCCCCCTTGGGAGCGACGGAGCATCCTGGGGTGGCAGGGCTTAGCGTCCCCAGCCCTGGCAGGCCGGCAACCCCTGACTTGGCCAGCTCCACCCCTACACCCCCAGCCACTGGTGGGCTGAGCTGAGGAGCCCAAGGTGCTGTTCAGTGTTTGATCTTCCTGCGTGCACCCTGCTGAGTTCCTGGGTGACTCCTGCTCCTCCTGCTCACGACCCTGCAGACAAGCTGCGGGGGTTGCTGTGCCGGCAGGTTCAGGAGTTTACAGAGGAATTCAAGTAACTCTTGGTCTGTAGGGTCCTGTGGAATCTTTGATATCAGGATGATGGTGGCCTCACTCAAGGAATGAGGAAATTTTCTCACCTTCTATATTTATATTTGGAAGAGTTTGAAAACTTAGTTTTGAATTATTCTCTATGTTTTTAGTATAATTGACCAAGGAAGCCATCTGGTTCTGGACTCTTCTGGGTGGGGAAATTCTTGATGATCATTCAATCTCTTGTTAGAGCTCTGATCTTATTTTCTATTTATTCTTCAGTCCGTTTTGGTAGTTTGTATGCTTCTAGAAGTTGTCAGTTTTACCTAAGTTATCTACTTTGTTGTACTATTGTTCATGATATTCTTTTACTGACCTTTTATTCCTCTAAAGTCTGTAGCTTGAGTGTAGTTCATAATTTTCACTGAGTTGTGAATTTTCCAGTTTCCCTCTCTCTTTGGCAGGAAGTTCAGGTGCAGCGTGCGGTGGCAAGGGAGGCTCGGCTGGGCTCGGCTCGGCTCAGTAAGGTTTGGCTCAGTCGGGTTCGGCTCGGCTCGGCTAGCCTCGGCTTGGCTCGGTGAGTCTGACCTCGGCTTGGCTCCTCGGGCTGGGCTGGCCTAGGCTCTGCTCGGCCGGGCTTGCCTCCGCTGGGCTCGGCTGGGCTCTGCTGGACTGGGCCCATATCGGCTGGATTCCGCAGGACTCAGCTCGGTTGCGCTCATCAGGGCTCGGCTCTGCTGGGCCTGGCTCAGTTGGGCTTCCCTCGGTTGGGCTCGTCTGGCTCCAATCAGCTGGTCCCCCCTCGGCCGGACAGGGCTCGGCTCACCTGGGCTGGGCTCGCCTGGGCTCTTATGGGCGCAGTGCGCTGGGCTCGGCGGGCCTCAATTCGCCCTGGCTCGGCTCGGCTGGGATGGGTTCGGGCTCCCCCGCACCTGGCCCCAGGCACAGTGGGCGAAGCCCTGGAGCCAGGACGCACGAGCCCGGTCCCACCGCCTGGCTGCAGGCTCGGAGGTTCCCGGACTCCAGCTGGGCCCCTGCAGCTCCGCACGCCCCGACCACGGGGCGGCAACCGAGAGGAGATCAGCTCCCATAGACCTTCCCCTGGCGCCAGAGCACCCCTCCCCCATTAACCTCATGCAAATTTTGAAGGATAAACCAAGTTGATGCTTAGAGAGGGCTTCGACCTAAGCTTGGCAAACTGTTGACTTCATTTTCTTACTATCATATCTTCAGGTCAAGAAGTTCTTTCAAGTCCCAGATGTGAAAATTCTTATCCCCAGTATGAGAAGTAGGAAGATTCAGTATTCGATACAATAGAAAAGTCCATATAAAAATTGATCAGGGATGTATTACTTTAAATAGTGATAAAATTTTATGAAACACAGAAATGGCACAATCCTTAAAAGATTGAGGAGAATTGCTGAAATATTTAAATTTTATAAAGAGTGCCAAAGTTTTGCAAGTTGATTACTCCCAGAAAGAAAAATCCTAATAAGAGCAATAGCTTCCCAAGATAAATTAAGGAATTGCTAATATTTCATTGATAAATTTCAATCTTCAAAAATCTGAATGTCATTAAAATATTTAGAAGATAGTTCTCAAAAGAAAAGATGACATCATTTAAAATAGAAGCTCCACGAGGTGTTTTCATGATTTAGATTTAAAGCATGAAAATAATTTTGATAAAATGTAAAAAGGAATACTCAGAATTAATGTAATGGCTCACCAATGAACAGGGGGAAAAAATAGAATATATACCCTTCTTTAGAGCAAATGCCCTCTTAATGAGAACTCCCTGTGATTGGTGTTTGTTAAGTTCTGTTAGGAGAGCTATTTGACCTGAGAAAAGAAACCTCTCAGTATTCACAGATTTGGACTGTTGTGGTCAGCCTTTCCCTCTCACTGTCCAGTCCTCAGCAGTCTTTGCTCAGTGATCTCTGAAATGGCTTGGCTCAGTCAGCCTGGATGGCTGTGAATGTATCAGCATTGACACTGACTCTTTAAGCCAAATCTGCACCCAAGTAACTGCCCAGCATTGCCTGGTTTAACACTGACTCTTATTTTTTTCCAGCACTGACTGCTTTATGACTTCTTCAGCACAGAGCACCCAAGGGGCCTGGGAAGAGATGTCCTCCTCGCGAGTCCCCCGAGGAGGTCCACGGCTCAGGTCAGGCTGTTGGACGGTAGCTCCCCACACACAGCTTTGCTTTGGAGAGGCAGGACATCCAGTGGGGAGCGGGCCTTGCTCCTGAGGAGGAAGCAGGTACCACACAACCTCTGTGCAGTTCCCACCCTGAGAAGCCGCTGGGGCTTCTGTTCCCTGTTTGGGTCACAAGGTGTGCTAAGGCTCTTCCATTAGGCCTACACCCTCCCAGGGTTCTAGAATGGAGACATGAAGCCTCTGCACACCAAGGTGAGGAGGGGAGGCAAGGCTGCGAAATGACCCCTGAGGACGTCGCTGACTTGCCCGCACAGCTAGATACTAAAACAGCTGTTTAATCTCTTCTTCCCTGGAATTCATTAACAGTTCATTCACCATATAATAACGACCTTGCTAATTATGGGAAAGAAAAGTCTTAAGTCAGTGTATTAGTCAGCCAAAGGGGTGCTGATGTGAAATACCAGAAATTGCTTGGTTTCTATACAGGGTATTTATTTGGGGTAGGAGCTTACAGATTCTAGGCCATAAAGCACAAGTTACATCCCTCAGCAGTCTATTTTCACATGTTGGAGCAAGATGGCTTTTGACAGCTGTGAGGATTCAGGCTTCCTGGGTTCATCCCTTCCAGGGTCTTGCTTCTCTCTGGATTCAAGGTTCCTTTCTTCCCAGGGCTTGCTTCTTCCTGGGCTCAAAGTTCCTCTCTTCCTGGGGCTTGCTTCTCTTTCTCCTGTCAGCTTACTTCCCAGGGCTCCAGCTTAAGGCTTCAGCATCAATCTCCAACATCAAAACTCCAACTTCAGACACCCTCAACTCTGTCCTTCACCATGCCTTTTATCTGTGAGTCCCCACCCACCAAGTGGTGGGGACTGAACACCCTAAGGACGTGACCCAACAAAGCTCTAATCATAACTTAATCATGCCCATATACAGACCAGACAACAAACTTAATCCAATATCAATTTTTGGAATTCATAACCATATCAAACTGCTACAGTCAGTATGTGGCTGTTGGAAGTTATTTATATATCCCCAAAAGGAAAAGCTTAAGTTTGTAAACTAATCTATTCCTCCGAGTGTAATACCAACAAAAAAGCATCTGCCAATCTCTTTATACTTCCCTGGCCACACGTAGCTGCTATTCTGTTTATGTCTTTCTACTTATTTGTATTTATATTTTGTTAGTTTAAAATATGCAATATCCCCTATATTCATATTTCACATAAGTTTTCACTGTTATAAAGTCCCATGTTACATTTTTTAGCTTTCCTTCTAGTAATATACATGACCTTGGACTTACCCTTTCAGGCACTGTGATACTAATATAATAGCACTGCTCATTACAAACACTATGATGTGCTTTCACAATTTCTATTCATTTCTAAAGATTTACAACCTTTACACTAATTCTGCACATTTTAACCCTTCACTTTTATTTTCTCTACCTCTTTCTGTTTTCTGGTGACCTATATTCTAATTGTTAACTCCAAGGCTTTACAGTTTATGCCGTTCTTTGTGTATGTGGCTTTTCTTTTTTTTTTTTCTTTTTTTTTTTACTTTTTAAAAGATACTTAGACTACATAAATGTTACAGAGAATATAGGGGATTCTCACATGCCCTGCTCCTCATACCTCCCACATTTTCCCACATTAGCAACATCTTTGATTAGTGTGGTACATTGATTGCAATTGAAAACACATTTTGGGGCATCGACACTAAGCATGGATTATAGTTTGAATTGTACTTTACAGTTTCTCCCACTCAATTCTGTAGCTTACAGTAAGATATATATTGGCCTGTGTCTGTCATTGTAATGTCATGCAGGCTGATTCCCAAGTCTGGAAGATGCTCTCCTATTACACCTGTTTTTCCCTCTCCCTACCCTCAGAACCTCCAGTGGCCACTGCCTCCACATCAATATTTCCTCCATTGCTGGAATTTCAGAAGGTCTAGAATAGAATTGTAGTAAGTCTACTATAGTCCATATTTCATTCCCCAATCCTGAGGATTCTGGGATGGTGCTGCCCACTCCACCTTTATTTGAGGGGGGTGCTTGAATCCCATACAGCCAATGCATGGAACTCTCTTGCTTGCAGTTGTAGGCACTTTTGATTCCTTGGTATGTTGGTTCTCCTTCATCTCCTCCTTGTTACTTGTCCTGGGTCAGTCCAATGAACTGGAGCAGAGGTGTTGCAAGTCCCTTTAAGATTCAGGGCTAGGCTGGCACATAGGCAGCCCAGAGATTTATGTCTCTTAGAGGTATACCTACCAACTTCAGTACTAATTATAAGTTCAAACAGAAGGACAGAGGAGCCATGTGTAGGGAAACCACAAGGGAGTCTGACTCTGTCACACTGGAGAGCATAAATCCCAAAGTAAGACCCACTGGCAAGGGACCAAACTCCTGAGCTATCTGCCATGACTATAGTGTCTGGATGTCTCCAGAGCCCTCAGGAACCCTGCTATTTGGGTTGTATCTACTTTGGCAGTCTATGTGATCATGCTGAGATGTGCATAAAGGTTACCTCTGGAGTTCCCTCCCAAGTAACTTTGAAGTCTCTTAACCAAATAAACTCATTTGTCTCCACCTTCTCCCCCATTTGGTCAAGGCCTTTTTTTTCCCACTTGCATTGTTTGTTGGTACTTGGTAGCAATCCCTGGGTGCCAGGAAGTCTCATCCCCAGGAGTCATTTCCCTTGGGGGAATTTATTGCATTTATAAACTGAGTTTTGGCTTAGAAGGGGCCACATTTGAGCAACAAGAAGGCTCCTTGTAGGTAATTCTTAGGCATCCTACAACACTAGGCCAAGTTTCAATTTCAAGAGCAAAGGCTCATAATCATAGTCATCAGTATCAATGGCCCATCAGTGGACCATTCTCCTCCAGTAGCCATTGCCCCTGTATTTGGGGTTCCAGGAGAGAATGTGACAGAGATCCCCAGGATGGGCATTTGATATTCTTTGGTTGCTGTGTGAATCTCCAGCCACTGTGGCCATGCCCCATGAACCTTTGAACACATTTATATGCCTTATATTTATGCCCAGTGAACCTCCTCTCATGTATCCCCCATCACTGACACCCTGCCCCACTGATCCTCCCCTGCTGCAGTTGTAACCCTTCTGTGATCCAAAACTTCTCCAAAAGGAACCCAATAAAGTAGCCAAATACAATTAATAAGAAAATGAAGTAATAATAATAGTTTTAAACATAATACAATTCAGAAAATGTTATAAAAATTAAAACATAATAAAATTTGGGATTTGAAAAATGAAAAATATTTAAGAAAAAATTTTTTGACATAGTTTGCTTTTCATCACTGTAAGATCTGTTGTCCCATATGTACACTGACATTTTCTTCCATTTGTTCCCATGGTGTCTTTTTTTTTTTTTGTCTTCAAAGAAGTTTTAGGTCACAGTAAAGTCACATGAAAAATACAGGGATCCCATTTACCAACATCCTGCCCATTTTCCCCCTTCCCATATTAATAACCTTTTTATATGTGGATGATACATTTCTTACAACTGATGAACACAGCTACTAACCATGGTCAATAGTTTACATTATGGTTTACATTTTTTACCATATACTTTTATAAATTTTGATGAAGTTTAACATGGCCTGTATCCATCATTGCAAGATCATTTAGAAAACTTCTATTGCCCCCAAAATATCCCCTGTTTCATCTATTCTATTCCTCCCTACCCCTCCCCTGTGGCAGACAGAGACCACCAAGCTTCACTCCTTGAAGGACAAGATTCATAATTGTTTGCCGCAACACTGAGGGCTTGACACACTGGTCTGTCCTCCCCTATTAGGCACCACCCATGCTCTCAAGAGACTCCTGTCCCTCTATTTGGGAACATAGTGGGCCTCCCCAGGATGGGAGTCCAACTCCTTCCCATTCTTTATGTGAGTTTCCACCCACTGATATAACACACTATGGCAAAATGATCCCTTGCACACTCCCGCCAAGCCTGCCCTGACCCAAATGCCTCCCCACTGAAGACCCTAAATCAGTAACCCTTTCTTGTCATGTTGCCAAAAGAGCTTTCCCCACATTGTAGTTTCAGCTATGTATCCATGAACCCCCATTGTTCACCAGCTCTCTCCCCCACCCTCTCCCCAGTTCCATGGACCATTCAACACATCCCCCCACCCTACCCACCTGTCAAAACTGTACCACCCAACCCATTAGTGTCACTACACCCCTGCCATGTCCCTTCACTGCACAAGTACAAACGTTCACATTATCATAGATGTTACCTTATGGGCACTGGCTAACAACCTTCTTCTCCCTTTCTATTTCTTGTAAACATATCTTACAAATCTAGCTCTGTGAGTTGCTCAATTTGCTTAATTCTTATCAGTGAGGTCCTTCAATACCTGGCTTGCTTCAATCAATATAAGGCAGCTTACTCAATGGGAGAAAATATTTGGTAACCATATACCTGATAGGAGCTTAATATCCTGCATATATAAAGAAATCCTATACCTTGAAAATAAAAAGACAAACAACCCGTTTAAAAAATGGGCAAGTGATTTGTATAGACACTTCTCCAAAGAAGAAATACAAATGGCTAAAATGCACATAAAAAGATGCTCAACATCACTAGCTATTAGGGAAATGCCAATCAAAACTGCAATGAGGGAAACGGACTTGACCCAGTGGTTAGGGCATCCGTCTACCACATGGGAGGTCCGTGGTTCAAACCCCGGGCCTCCTTGACCCATGTGGAGCTGGCCCATGCGCAGTGCTGATGCGCGCAAGGAGTGCCTCGCCACGCAGGGGTGTCCCCCGCATAGGGGAGCCCCATGCGCAAGGAGTGCACCCGTAAGGAGGGCTGCCCAGCGTGAAAGAAAGTGCAGCCTGCCCAGGAATGGCGCCGCCCACACTTCCATGCTGCTGATGACAACAGAAGCGGACAAAGAAACAAGACGCAGCAAATAGACACAGAGAACAGACAACTGGGGGAGGGGGTGGAATTAAATAAATAAATAAATCTTTTTTAAAAAAACAACTGCAATGAGATAGTCATCTTTCACCCATTAGACTGACAGTTAGTAAAAAACAGGGGACTA